>NW_027667133.1:887500-890000 GCF_963924665.1 Micromys minutus | reverse complement strand
TACGGTTAGGGTTAGGGTAAGCGTTAGGGTTAGCGTTAGGGTTAGGGTTAGGGTAAGGGTTAGGGTTAGGGTTAGGGTTAGAGTTTAGGTTAGGGATAGGGTTAGGGTTAGGGTTAGGGTTAGGGTTAGGTTTAGGGTTAGGGTTAATGTTAGGGTAAAGGTTGGTGTTAGGGTTAGGGTTAAGGTTAGTGTTAGGGTTAGGGTTAGGGTTAGCGTTAGGGTTAGGGTTAGGGTTAGTGTTAGGGTTAGGGTTAGGGTTATCGTTAGGGTTAGGGTTAGGGTTAGGGTTAGAGTTAGGGTTAGGGTTAGGGATAGGGTTAGTGTTAGTGTAAAGGTTAGGATTAGGGTTAGGGTTAGCGTTAGTGTTAGGGTTAGGTTTAGGGTTAGGGTTAGGGTTAGCGTTAGGGTGAGGGTTAGGGTTAGGGTTAGGGTTAGGGTTAACGTTAGGGTTAGGGTTAGTGTTAGGGTTAGGGTTAGGGTTAGTGTTAGGGTTAGGGTTAGGGGTAGGGTTAGGGTTAGGGTTAGGGTAAGCGTTAGGGTTAGCGTTAGGGTTAGGGTTAGGGTAAGGGTTAGGGTTAGGGTTAGGGTTAGAGTTTGGGTTAGGGATAGGGTTAGGGTTAGGGTTAGGGTTAGGGTTAGGGTTAAGGTTAATGTTAGGGTAAAGGTTGGGGTTAGGATTAAGTTTAAGTTTAGGGTTAGGGTTAGGGTTAGGGTTAGTGTTAGGGTTAGGGTTAGGGTGAACGTTAGGGTTAGGGTTAGGTTTAGGGTTAGGGTAAGGGTTAGTGTTAGGGTAAGGGTTAGGGTTAGGGTTAAGGTTAGCGTTAGGGTCAGGGTTAGGGTTAGGGTTAGGGTTCGGGTTAGGGTTAGATTTATGGTTTAGGGTTTACTGTTAGGATTAATGTTAGTGTGAGTTTTAGGGTTAGGTTTAGGTTTAGGGTTAGGGTTAGGGTTAGCATTAGGGTTATGGTTAGTGTTAGGGTTAGTGTTAGGGTTAGGGTTAAATTTAGGGTCAGGGTTAGGGTTAGGGTTAGCGTTAGGGTTAGGGTTAGGTTTAGGATTAGGGTTAGCGTTAGATTTAGGGTTAGGGTTAGGGTAAGGGTTAGGGTTAGCGTTAGAGTTAGGGTTAGGGTTAGGGTTAGGGTTAGGGTTAGGGTTAGCGTTAGGGTTAGGGTTAGGGTTAGGGTTAGGGTTAGAGTTGGGTTAGGGTTAAGGTTAGGGTTAGGGTTAGGGTTAGGTTTAGAGTTAGGGTTAGGGTTAGGTTTAGGGTTATGGTTAGGAATAGGGTTAGGGTTAGGGTTAGTGTTAGGGTAATGGTTAGGGTTAGGGTTAGTGTTAAGTTTAGGGTTAGGGTTAGCATTAGGGTTAGTGTTAGGGTTAGGGTTAGAATTAGGGTTAGCGTTAGGTTTAGGGTTAGGGTTAGGGTAAGGGTTAGGGTTAGCATTAGAGTTAGAGTTAGGGTTAGGGTTAGGCTTAGGGTTAGGGTAAGGGTTAGGGTTAGGTTTAGGGTAAGGGTTAGGGTTAGCGTTAGGGTTAAGGTTAGGGTTAGGGTTGGTGTTAGGGTTAGCGTTAGGGTTAGGGTTAGTGTTAGGGTTAGGGTTAGGGTTAGGTTTAGGTTTAGGGTTAGGGTTAGGATTAGTGTTAGGGTAGAGGTTAGGGTTAGGGTTTGGGTTAGGGTTAGGGTTAGGGTTAGGGTTAAAGTTAGGGTTAGGGTTAGGGTTAGGGTTAGGGTTAGGGTTAGGGTTAGGGTTAGTGTTAGGGTAAGGGTTAGGGTTAGGGTTAGGGTTAGCGTTAAGGTCAGGGTTAGGGTTAGAGTTAGGGTTAGGGTTAGGGTTAGCGTTGTGGTTAGGGTTAGGGTTAGGGTTAGGGTTATTGTTAGAGTTAGGGTTAGGGTTAGGGTTAGGGTTAGGGTTAAAGTTAGGGTTAGGTTTAGGTTTAGGGTAAAGATTAGGGTTAAGTTTAGGGTTAGGGTTAGGGTTAGGGTTAGGGTTAGGATTAGGGTTAGGGTTAGCGTTAGGGTTAGGGTTAGGGTTAGGGTTAGTGTTAGGGTAAAGGTTAGGGTTAGGGTTAGGGTTAGGGTTAGGGTTAGCGTTAGGGTAAGGGTTAGGGTTAGGGTTAGGGTTAGGGTTAACGTTAGGGTTAGGGTTAGTGTTAGGTTTAGGGTTAGGGTTAGGGTTAGGGTTAGGGTTAGGGTTAGGGTTAGGGTTAGGGTTAGGGTAAGCGTTAGGGTTAGCGTTAGGTTTAGGGTTAGGGTAAGGGTTAGGGTTAGGGTTAGGGTTAGGGTTTGGGTTAGGGATAGGGTTAGGGTTAGGGTTAGGGTTAGGGTTAGGGTTAGGGTTAATGTTAGGGTAAAGGTTAGGGTTAGGGTTAGGGTTAAGGTTAGGGTTAAGGTTAGGGTTAGGGTTAGGGTTTTGTGTTAGGGTAAGGATTAGGGTTAGGGTTAGGGTTAGTGTTAGGGTAAGGGTTAGCGTTAGGGTTAGGGTTACTGTTAGGTTTAGGGTTA
>NW_027667133.1:837500-842500 GCF_963924665.1 Micromys minutus | reverse complement strand
GGTTAGGGTTAGGATTAGGGTTAGGGTTAGCGTTAGGGTTAGGGTAAGGGTTAGGGTTAGGGTTAGGGTTAGGGTTAGGTTTAGTGTTAGGGGTAGTGTTAGGGTAAAAGTTAGGGTTAGGTTTAGCATTAGGGTTAGGGTTAGCGTTAGGGTTAGGGTTAGGGTTAGGGTTAGGGTTAGGGTTAGCGTTAGGTTTAGGGTTAGGGTTAGGGTTGGGTTAGGGTTAGATGTAGGGTTAGGGTTAGGGTTAGGGTTAGTGTTAGGGTTAGGGTTAGGGTTAGGGTTAGGGTTAGGGTTAGGGTTAAGATTAGGGTAAGGGTTAGGGTTAGCGTTAGGGTAAAGGTTAGGGTTAGGGTTAGGGTTAGGTTTAGCGTTAGGGTTAGGGTTAGGATTAAAGTCAGGGTAAGTGATAGTGTGAAGGGTTAGGGTTAGGGTTAGGGTTAGGTTTAGGCTTAGGGTTAGCGTTAGGTTTAGGGTTAGGGTTAGGGTAAGGGTTATGGTTAGCGTTAGAGTTAGGGTTAGGGTTAGGGTTAGGGTTAGGGTTAGGGTTAGCGTTAGGTTTAGGGTTAGGGTTAGGGTTGGGTTAGGGTTAGGGTTAGGGTTAGGGTTGGGTTAGGGTTAGGGTTAGGGTTAGGGTTAGGGTTAGAGTTAGGGTTAGGGTTAGGTTTAGGGTTATGGTTAGGAATAGGGTTAGGGTTAGGGTTAGGGTTAGGGTTAGTGTTAGGGTAAAGGTTAGGGTTAGGGTTAGTTTTAGGGTTAGAGTTAGGGTTAGCATTAGGGTTAGTGTTATGGTTAGGGTTAGAGTTAGGGTTAGCGTTAGGTTTAGGGTTAGGGTTAGGGTAAGGGTTAGGGTTAGCATTAGAGTTAGAGTTAGGGTTAGGGTTAGGGTTAGGCTTAGGGATAGGGTTAGGGTTAGGGTTAGGGTAAGGGTTAGCGTTAGGTTTAGGGTTAGTGTTAGGGTTAGGGTTAGGGTTAGGGTTAGGGTTAGGTTTAAAGTTAGGGTTAGGATTAGTGTTAGGGTATAGGTTAGGGTTAAGTTTAGGGTTAGGGTTAGGGTTAGGGTTAGGGTTAGCGTTAGGGTCAGAGTTAGAGTTAGAGTTAGGGTTAGGGTTAGGGTTAGCGTTAGGGTTAGGGTTAGGGTTAGGGTTAGAGTTAGGGTTAGGGTTAGGGTTAGGGTTAGGGTTTGGGTTGGTGTTAGGGTAAAGGTAAGGGTTAGGGTTAGGGTTAGCGTTAGGGTTAGGGTTAGGGTTAGGGTTAGGGTTAGGGTTAGGGTTAGGGTTAGGGTTAGGGTTAGGGTTAGCGTTAGGTATTCGGTTAGGGTTAGGGTTAGGGTTAGGGTTAGGGTTAGCGTTAGGTTTAGGGTTAGTGTTAGGGTTAGGGTTAGGGTTAGGGTTAGGGTTAGAGTAAGGGTTAGGTTTAGGGTTAGGGTTAGGGTTAGGTTTTGGGTTAGGGATAGGGTTAGGGTTAGGGTTAGGGTTAGGGTTTGGGTTAGGGATAGGGTTAGGGTTAAGGTTAGGGTTAGGGTTAGGGTTAGGGTTAGTGTTAGGGTAAGGGTTAGGGTTAGCGTTAGCGTTAGGGTTACTGTTAGGTTTAGGGTTAGGGTTAGGGTTAGGGTAAAGGTTAGGGTTAGCGTTAGAGTTAGGGTTAGGGTGAGGGTAAGGTTTAGGGTTAGCGTTAGAGTTAGGTTTAGGGTTAGGGTTAGGGTTAGGGTTAGGGTTAAGATTAGGGTTCGGTTTAGGGTAAAGATTAGGGTTAGGGTTAGGGTTAGGGTTAGGTTTAGGGTTAGGATTAGGGTAAGGGTTAGCGTTAGGGTTAGGGTAAGGGTTAGGGTTAGGGTTAGGGTTAGTGTTAGGGTTAGGGTTAGGGTTAGGGTTAGGGTTAGTGTTAGGGTAAAAGTTAGGGTTAGGTTTAGGGTTAGGGTTAGGGTTAGCGTTAGGGTTAGGGTTAGGGTTAGGGTTAGGGTTAGGGTTAGCGTTAGGTTTAGGGTTAGGGTTAAGGTTAGGGTTAGGGTTAGCGTTAGGGTTAGGGTTAGTGTTAGGGTTAGGTTTAGGATTAGGGTTAGGGTTAGGGTTAGGGTTAGGGTTAGGTTAAGGGTTAGGGTTAGCATTAGGGTTAGGGTTAGGGTAAGGGTTAGGGTTAGGGTTAGGGTTTGGGTTAGGGATAGGCTTAGGGTTAGGGTTAGGATTAGGGTTAGGGTTAGGGTTAGGGTTAATGTTAGGGTAAAGGTTAGGGTTAGAGTTAGGGTTAGGGTTAGGTTTAGGGTTAGGGTTAAGTTTAGGGTTAGTGTTAGGGTAAGTGTTAGGGTTAGGGTTAGGGTTAGGGTAAGGGTTAGCGTTAGGGTTAGGGTTACTGTTAGGGTTAGGGTTAGGGTTAGGGTTAGGGTTAGGGTTAGGGTTGGGTTAGGGTTAGGGTTAGGGTTAGGGTTAGGGTTTGAGTTAGGGTTAAAGTTAGGTTTAGGGTTATGGTTAGAAATAGGGTTAGGGTTAGGTTTAGGGTCTGGGTTAGTGTTAGGGTAAAGGTTAGGGTTAGGGTTAGTGTTAGGGTTAGGGTTAGGGTTAGCATTAGGGTTAGTGTTATGGTTAGGGTTAGAGTTAGGGTTAGCGTTAGATTTAGGGTTAGGGTTAGGGTAAGTGTTAGGGTTAGCATAAGAGTTAGAGTTTGGGTTAGAGTTAGGGTTAGGGTTAGGGATACGGTTAGGGTTAGGGTTAGGGTTAGGGTAAGGGTTAGCGTTAGGGTTAGGGTTAGTGTTAGGGTTAGGGTTAGGGTTAGGGATAGTTTTAGGGTTAGGGTTAGGATTAGTGTTAGGGTTAACCTCAGGGTTAGGGTTAGGGTTAGGGTTAGGGTTAGGGTTAGGGTTAGGGTTAGGGTTAGGGTAAGGGTTAGGGTTAGGGTTAGGGTTAGCGTTAGGGTCAGGGTTAGGGTTAAGGTTAGGGTTAGGGTTAGGGTTAGGGTTAGTGTTAGGGTAAGGGTTAGGGTTAGCGTTAGGGTTAGGGTTACTGTTAGGTTTAGGGTTAGGGTTAGGGTTAGGGTTAAGGTTAAGGTTAGGGTTAGGTTTAGGGTAAAGATTAGGGTTAGGTTTAGGGTTAGGGTTAGGGTTAGGTTTAGGGTTAGGATTAGGGTTAGGGTTAGCGTTATGGTTAGGGTAAGGGTAAGGGTTAGGGTTAGGGTTAGGGTTAGGGTTAGGGTTAGGGTTAGTGTTAGGGTAAAAGTTAGGTTTAGGTTTAGGGTTAGGGTTAGGGTTAGGATTAGGGTTAGGGTTAAGGTTAGGGTTAGCGTTAGGTTTAGTGTTAGGGTTAGGGTTAGGGTTAGGGTTAGGGTTAGGGTTAGGGTAAGGGTTAGGGTTAGCGTTAGGGTTAGGGTTAGGATTAGGGTTAGGGTTAGGGTTAGGGTTAGGGTTTGGTTTAGGGATAGGGTTAGGGTTAGGGTTAGGATTAGGGTTAGGGTTAAGGTTAGGGTTAATGTTAGGGTAAAGGTTAGGGTTAGGGTTAGGGCTAGGGTTAGGGTTAGGGTTAGGGTTAAGGTTAGGGTTAGTGTTAGGGTAAGTGTTAGGGTTAGGGTTAGGGTTAGGCTTAGGGTAAGGTTTAGCGTTAGGTTTAGGGTTACTGTTAGGGTTAGGGTTAGGGTTAGGGTAAAGGTTAGGGTTAGCGTTAGGGTTAGGGTTAGGGTGAGGGTAAGGTTTAGGGTTAGCGTTAGAGTTAGGTTTAGGGTTAGGGTTAGGGTTAGGGTTAGGGTTAGAGTTAGGTTTATTGTTAGAGTTAGGGTTAGGGTTAGGGTTAGTGTAAGGGTTAGGGTTAGAGTTAGGGTTAGGGTTAGGTTTAGGGTAAAGATTAGGGTTAGGTTTAGGGTTAGGGTTAGTGTTAAAGTTAGGGTTAGGATTAGGGTTAGGGTTAGGTTTAGGCTTAGGGTTAGCGTTAGGTTTAGGGTTAGGGTTAGGGTAAGGGTTAGGGTTAGGGTTAGGGTTAGGGTTAGGGTTAGGGTTAATGTTAGGGTAAAAGTTAGGGTTAGGTTTAGGGTTAGGGTTAGGGTTAGCGTTAGGGTTAGGGTTAGGGTTAGGGTTAGGGTTAAGGTTAGGGTTAGCGTTAGGTTTAGTGTTAGGGTTAGGGTTAGGGTTAGGGTTAGGGTTAGGGTTAGGGTTAGGGTTAGGGTAAGGGTTAGGGTTAGCGTTAGGGTTAGGGTTAGGGTAAGGGTTAGGGTTAGGGTTAGGGTTAGGGTTTGGTTTAGGGATAGGGTTAGGGTTAGGGTTAGGATTAGGGTTAGGGTTAGGGTTAGGGTTAATGTTAGGGTAAAGGTTAGGGTTAGGGTTAGGGCTTGGGTTAGGGTTAGGGTTAGGGTTAAGGTTAGGGTTAGTGTTAGGGTAAGTGTTAGGGTTAGGGTTAGGGTTAGGGTTAGGGTAAGGTTTAGCGTTAGGGTTAGGGTTACTGTTAGGGTTAGGGTTAGGGTTAAGGTAAAGGTTAGGGTTAGCGTTAGGGTTAGGGTTAGGGTGAGGGTAAGGTTTAGGGTTAGCGTTAGAGTTAGGTTTCGGGTTAGGGTTAGGGTTAGGGTTAGAGTTAGGTTTATTGTTAGAGTTAGGGTTAGGGTTAGGGTTAGGGTTAGGGTTAGGGTTAGGGTTAGGGTTAGGGTTAGGGTTAGGTTTAGTGTAAAGATTAGGGTTAGGTTTAGGGTTAGGGTTAGGATTAAAGTTAGGGTTAGGATTAGGTTTAGGGTTAGGTTTAGTCTTAGGGTTAGCGTTAGGTTTAGGGTTAGGGTTAGGGTAAGGGTTAGGGTTAGCTTTAGAGTTAGGGTTAGGGTTAGGGTTAGGGTTAGGGTTAGGGTTAGTGTTAGGGTTAGCTTTAGGGTTAGGGTTAGGTTTAGGGTTAGGGTTGGGTTAGGGTTAGGGTTAGGGTTAGGGTTAGGGTTAGAATTAGGGTTAGAGTTAGGGTTAGGGTTAGGTTTAGGGTTATGGTTAGGAATAGGGTTAGGGTTAGGGTTGGGGTTAGGGTTAGTGTTAGGGTAAAGGTTAG
>NW_027667133.1:825000-827500 GCF_963924665.1 Micromys minutus | reverse complement strand
GGGTTAACCTTAGGGTTAGGGTTAGGGTTAGGGTTAGGGTTAGGCTTAGGGTTAGGGTTAGGGTTAGTGTTAGGGTAAGGGTTAGGGTTAGGGTTAGGGTTAGCGTTAGGGTCAGGGTTAGGGTTAGAGTTAGGGTTAGGGTTAGGGTTATCGTTAGGGTTAGGGTTAGGGTTAGGGTTAGGGTTAGGGTTAGGGTTAGGGTTAGGGTTAGGGTTAGGGTTAGGGTTTGGGTTAGTGTTAGGGTAAAGGTTAGGGTTAGGGTTAGGGTTAGCGTTAGAATTAGGGTTAGGGTTAGGGTTAGAGTTAGGGTTAGGGTTAGCGTTAGGTATAGGGTTAAGGTTATGGTTAGGGTTAGGGTTAGCGTTAGGGTTAGGGTTAGTGTTAGGGTTAGGGTTAGGGTTAGGGTTAGGGTTAGGGTAAGTGTTAGGGTTAGGGTTAGGGTTTGGGTTAGGGATAGGGTTAGGTTTACGGTTAGGGTTAGGGTTAGGGTTAGGGTTAATGTTAGGGTAAAGGTTAGGGTTAGGGTTAGGGTTAAGGTTAGGGTTAGGGTTAGGGTTAGGGTTAGTGTTAGGGTAAGGGTTAGGGTTAGCGTTAGGGTTAGGGTTACTGTTAGGTTTAGGGTTAGGGTTAGGGTTAGGTTAGGGTTTGGGTAAAGGTTAGGGTTAGCGTTAGAGTTAGGGTTAGGGTGAGGGTAAGGTTTAGGGTTAGCGTTAGAGTTAGGTTTAGGTTTAGGGTTAGGGTTAGGGTTAGGGTTAGGGTTATTGTTAGAGTTAGGTTTAAGTTTAGGGTTAGGGTTAGGGTTAGGGTTAGGGTTAAGTTTAGGGTTAGGTTTAGGGTGAAGATTAGGTTAGGTTTAGAGTTAGGGTTAGTGTTAGGGTTAGGGTTAGGATTAGGGTTAGGGTTAGCGTTAGGGTTAGGGTAAGGGTTAGGGTTAGGTTTAGGGTTAGGGTTAGGTTTAGTGTTAGGGGTAGTGTTAGGGTAAAAGTTAGGGTTAGGTTTAGCATTAGGGTTAGGGTTAGCGTTAGGGTTAGGGTTAGGGTTAGGGTTAGGGTTAGGGTTAGGGTTAGGGTTAGGGTTAGGGTTAGGGTTAGGGTTAAGATTAGGGTAAGGGTTAGGGTTAGCGTTAGGGTAAAGGTTAGGGTTAGGGTTAGGGTTAGGTTTAGCGTTAGGGTTAGGGTTAGGATTAAAGTCAGGGTAAGTGATAGTGTGAAGGGTTAGGGTTAGGGTTAGGGTTAGGTTTAGGCTTAGGGTTAGCGTTAGGTTTAGGGTTAGGGTTAGGGTAAGGGTTATGGTTAGCGTTAGAGTTAGGGTTAGGGTTAGGGTTAGGGTTAGGGTTAGGGTTAGCGTTAGGTTTAGGGTTAGGGTTAGGGTTGGGTTAGGGTTAGGGTTAGGGTTAGGGTTGGGTTAGGGTTAGGGTTAGGGTTAGGGTTAGGGTTAGAGTTAGGGTTAGGGTTAGGTTTAGGGTTATGGTTAGGAATAGGGTTAGGGTTAGGGTTAGGGTTAGGGTTAGTGTTAGGGTAAAGGTTAGGGTTAGGGTTAGTTTTAGGGTTAGAGTTAGGGTTAGCATTAGGGTTAGTGTTATGGTTAGGGTTAGAGTTAGGGTTAGCGTTAGGTTTAGGGTTAGGGTTAGGGTAAGGGTTAGGGTTAGCATTAGAGTTAGAGTTAGGGTTAGGGTTAGGGTTAGGCTTAGGGATAGGGTTAGGGTTAGGGTTAGGGTAAGGGTTAGCGTTAGGTTTAGGGTTAGTGTTAGGGTTAGGGTTAGGGTTAGGGTTAGGGTTAGGTTTAAAGTTAGGGTTAGGATTAGTGTTAGGGTATAGGTTAGGGTTAAGTTTAGGGTTAGGGTTAGGGTTAGGGTTAGGGTTAGCGTTAGGGTCAGAGTTAGAGTTAGAGTTAGGGTTAGGGTTAGGGTTAGCGTTAGGGTTAGGGTTAGGGTTAGGGTTAGAGTTAGGGTTAGGGTTAGGGTTAGGGTTAGGGTTAGGGTTAGGGTTAGGGTTTGGGTTAGGGTTAGGGTTAGGGTTAGGGTTAGGGTTAGGGTTAGCGTTAGGTATTCGGTTAGGGTTAGGGTTAGGGTTAGGGTTAGGGTGAGCGTTAGGTTTAGGGTTAGTGTTAGGGTTAGGGTTAGGGTTAGGGTTAGGGTTAGGGTTAGGGTAAGGGTTAGGTTTAGGGTTAGGGTTAGGGTTAGGGTTTGGGTTAGGGATAGGGTTAGGGTTAGGGTTAGGGTTAGGGTTAGGGTTAGGGTTTGGGTTAGGGATAGGGTTAGGGTTAAGGTTAGGGTTAGGGTTAGGGTTAGGGTTAGTGTTAGGGTAAGGGTTAGGGTTAGCGTTAGCGTTAGGGTTACTGTTAGGTTTAGGGTTAGGGTTAGGGTTAGGGTAAAGGTTAGGGTTAGCGTTAGAGTTAGGGTTAGGGTGAGGGTAAGGTTTAGGGTTAGCGTTAGAGTTAGGTTTAGGGTTAGGGTTAGGGTTAGGGTTAGGGTTAAGATTAGGGTTCGGTTTAGGGTAAA
>NW_027667134.1:0-226000 GCF_963924665.1 Micromys minutus | reverse complement strand
TTCCCTTTGTTTTGAGGGAAAAAGACAGAAATTCCACTTATTTAGAGGCAAAAATGCAGAAATTTCCCTTATTTTGGAGCAAAAATGAAGAAATTTCCCTTTTTTATGGCAAAAAGTTATGAATTCCCCTTATTTTCGGTCAAAAAGGCAGAAATTCCCCGTATTTTGGAGCATAAGTGCACAAATTCCCCTAGTTGTGGTGCAGAAAGACAGAAATTCCCTATATGTTGGGGCAGAAAGACAGAAATTCTTCTTATTATGGGGCAAAACTCAGAAATTCCACTTATTTTGGGGCAAAATTCCAGAAATTTCCCTTATTTTGGGGCAAAATTGCAGAAATTTCACTTATTTTGGGGCAAAATTGCAGAAATGTAACTTATTCCAGGGAAAAAAGGCAGAAATTTTCTTTATTTTGGGGCAAAAAGGCAGAAATTCCTAATATTTTCTGGCAAAAATGCAGAAATTCCCCTTATTTTTAGGTAAAAAGGCTGAAATTCCTTTTATTTTGGGGCAAAAAGGCAGAAATTTCCCTTATTTTGGGGCAAAATTGCAGAAATTTCACTTATTTAGAGGCAAAAATACAGAAATTCTCCTTATTTTGGGGCAAAACTTAGAAATTCCACTTATTTTGGGGCAAAATTCCAGAAATTTCCCTTAATTTGGGGCAACATTGCAGAAATTTCACTTATTTTGGGGCAAAATTGCAGAAATTTCACTTATTTCAGGGAAAAAAAGCACAAATTTTCCTTATTTTGGGGCAAAAAGTCAGAAATTCCTAATATTTTGTGGCAAAAATGCAGAAATTCCCCTTATTTTGAGGTAAAAAGGCTGAAATTCCCCTTATTTGGGGGCAAAGAGGCAGAAATTTCCATTATTTTGGGGCAAAATTGGAGAAATTTCACTTATTTCAGGGTAATAATTCAGAAATTCCCCTTATTTTGGGGCAAAAAAGACAGAAATTCCTTTTGTTTTGGAGGAAAAAGACAGAAATTCCACTTATTTAGAGGCAAAAGTGCAAAATTCCCCTTATTTTGAAGAAAAAATGAAGAAATTTACCTTTTTTTGGCAAAAAGATATGCATTCCCCTTACTTTTGGGATAAAAAGCAGAAATTCCCCGTATTTTGAAGCAAAATTGCAGAAATTGTCATAATTTTCGGGCAAAAAGGCAGAAATTCTCCATATTTTGGGGCAAAAAGACAGAAGATCTCCTTTTTTCGGGAGCAAACATTCAGAAATTCCCCTTATTTTGGGGCAAAATTGCAGAAATTTCCTTTACATTGGGGCAAAATTGCAGAAATTTCCCTTATTTTGGGGCAAAATTGCAGAAATTTCACTTACTTCAGGGTAAAAAGTCAGAAATTCCCCTTATTTTGGGGCAAAAAAGACAGAAATTCTCTTTGTTTTGGGGGAAAAAGACAGAAATTCCACTTATTTAGAGGCAAAAAGGCAGAAATTCCCTTTATTTTGGAGCAAAAATGAAGAAATGTCCCTTTTAATGGCAAAAAGGTATGCATTCCCATTATTTTCAGGCAAAAAGACAGAAATTCCCTGTATTTTGGAGCAAAATTGCAGAAATTCCCCTAATTTTGGGGCAAAATGCAGAAATTCCCTTTATTTTGGGGCAAAAATCAGAAATTCCCCTTATTTTGGGGCAAAATTGCAGAAATTTCACTTATTTCAGTGTAATAAGTCAGAAATTCCTCTTTTTTGAGGCAAAAAAGACAGAAATTCCCTTTGTTTTGAGGGAAAAAGACAGAAATTCCACTTATTTAAAGGCAAAAATGCAGAAATTTCCCTTATTTTGGAGCAAAAATGAAGAAATTTCCCTTTTTTATGGCAAAAAGTTATGCTTTCCCCTTATTTTCGGGCAAAAAGGCAGAAATTCCCCATATTTTGGAGCATAATTGCACAAATTCCCCTAGTTGTGGTGCAGAAAGACAGAAATTCCCTATATGTTGCGGCAAAAAGACAGAAATTCTCCTTATTTTGGGGCAAAACTCAGAAATTCCACTTATTTTGGGGCAAAATTCCAGAAATTTCCCTTATTTTGGGGCAAAATTGCAGAAATTTCACTTATTTTGGGGCAAAATTGCAGAAATTTCACTTATTTCAGGGAAAAAAAGAAGAAATTTTCTTTATTTTGGGGCAAAAAGGCAGAAATTCCTAATATTTTCTGGCAAAAATGCAGAAATTCCCCTTATTTTGAGGTAAAAAGGCTGAAATTCCCCTTATTTGGGGGCAAAAAGGCAGAAATTTCCGTTATTTTAAGGCAAAATTGCAGAAATTTCAATTATTTAGAGGCAAAAAGACAGACATTCTGCTTATTTTTGGGGCAAAACTTAGAAATTCCACGTATTTTGGGGCAAAATTCCAGAAATTTCCCTTATTTTGGGGCAAAATTGCAGAAATTTCACTTATTTTGGGGCAAAATTGCAGAAACTTCACTTATTTCAGGGAAAAAAGGAACAAATTTTCCTTATTTTGGGGCAAAAAGTCAGAAATTCCTAATATTTTGTGGCAAAAATGCAGAAATTCCCCTTATTTTTGGGCAAAATTGCAGAAATTTTTTTTACATTGGGGCAAAATTGCAGAAATTTCCCTTATTTTGGGGCAAAATTGCAGAAATTTCACTTACTTCAGGGTAATAAGTCAGAAATTCCCCTTATTTTGGGGCAAAAAAGACAGAAATTCTCTTTGTTTTGGGGGAAAAAGACAGAAATTCCACTTATTTAGAGGCAAAAAGGCAGAAATTCCCTTTATTTTGGAGCAAAAATGAAGAAATTTCCCTTTTAATGGCAAAAAGGTATGCATTCCCATTATTTTCAGGCAAAAAGACAGAAATTCCCCATATTTTGGAGCAAAATTGCAGAAATTCCCCTAATTTTGGGGCAAAATGCAGAAATTCCCTTTATTTTGGGGCAAAAATCAGAAATTCCCCTTATTTTGGGGCAAAATTGCAGAAATTTCACTTATTTCAGTGTAATAAGTCAGAAATTCCTCTTTTTTTGAGGCAAAAAAGACAGAAATTCCTTTTGTTTTGAGGGAAAAAGACAGAAATTCCACTTATTTAAAGGCAAAAATGCAGAAATTTCCCTTATTTTGGAGCAAAAATGAAGAAATTTCCCTTTTTTATGGCAAAAAGTTATGCATTCCCCTTATTTTCGGGCAAAAAGGCAGAAATTCCCCGTATTTTGGAGCATAATTGCACAAATTCCCCTAGTTGTGGTGCAGAAAGACAGAAATTCCCTATATGTTGCGGCAAAAAGACAGAAATTCCTAATATTTTGTGGCAAAAATGCAGAAATTCCCCTTATTTTGAGGTAAAAAGGCTTAAATTCCCCTTATTTGGGGGCAAAGAGGCAGAAATTTCCATTATTTTGGGGCAAAATTGGAGAAATTTCACTTATTTCAGGGTAATAATTCAGAAATTTCCTTTATTTTGGGGCAAAAATGACAGAAATTCCTTTTGTTTTAGGGGAAAAAGACAGAAATTCCACTTATTTAGAGGCAAAAAGGCAGAAATTCCCCTTATTTTGGAGCAAAAATTAAGAAATTTACCTTTTTATGGCAAAAAGGTATGCATTCCCCTTATTTTGGGATAAAAAGACGAAATTCCCCATATTTTGAAGCAAAATTGCAGAAATTCTCATAATTTTCGGGCAAAAAAGCAGAAATTCTCATTATTTTGGGGCAAAAAGACAGAAGATCTCCTTTTTTCAGGAGCAAACATTCAGAAATTCCCCTTATTTTGGGGCAAAATTGCAGAAATTTCCTTTACATTGGGGCAAAATTGCAGTAATTTCCCTTATTTTGGGGCAAAATTGCAGAAATTTCACTTACTTCAGGGTAATAAGTCAGAAATTCCCCTTATTTTGGGGCAAAAAAGACAGAAATTCTCTTTGTTTTGGGGGAAAAAGACAGAAATTCCACTTATTTAGAGGCAAAAAGGCAGAAATTCCCTTTATTTTGGAGCAAAAATGAAAAAATGTCCCTTTTAATGGCAAAAAGGTATGCATTCCCATTATTTTCAGGCAAAAAGGCAGAAATTCCCCGTATTTTGGAGCAAAATTGCAGAAATTCCCCTTATTTTGAGGTAAAAAGGCTGAAATTCCCCTTATTTGAGGGCAAAAAAGCAGAAATTTCCCTTATTTTAAGGCAAAATTGCAGAAATTTCACTTATTTGGAGGCAAAAAGACAGAAATTCTCCTTATTTTGGGGCAAAACTTAGAAGTTCCACTTATTTTGTGGCAAAATTCCAGAAATTTCCCTTATTTTGGGGAAAAAATTGTAGAAATTTCACTTATTTTGGGGCAAAATTGCAGAAATTTCACTTATTTCAGGGAAAAAAGGAACAAATTTTCCTTATTTTGGGGCAAAAAGTCAGAAATTCCTAATATTTTGTCGCAAAAATACAGAAATTCCCCTTATTTTGAGGTAAAAAGGCTGAAATTCCCCTTATTTGGTGGCAAAGAGGCAGAAATTTCCCTTATTTTGGGGCAAAATTGGAGAAATTTCACTTATTTCAGGGTAATAATTCAGAAATTCCCCTTATTTTGGGGCAAAAAAGACAGAAATTCCCTTTGTTTTGGGGGAAAAAGACAGAAATTCTATTTATTTACAGGCAAAAAGGCAGAAATTCCCCTTATTTTGGAGCAAAAATGAAGAAATTTACCTTTTATGGCAAAAAGGTATGCATTCCCCTTACTTTCGGGATAAAAAGCAGAAATTCCCCGTATTTTGAAGCAAAATTGCAGAAATTCTCATAATTTTCGGGCAAAAAAGCAGAAATTCTCCTTATTTTGGGGCAAAAAGACAGAAGATCTTTTTTTTTTTTGGGAGCAAACATTCAGAAATTCTCGTTATTTTGGGGCAAAATTGCAGAAATTTCCTTTACATTGGGGCAAAATTGCAGAAATTTCCCTTATTTTGGGGCAAAAATCAGAAATTCCCCTTCTTTTGGGGCAAAATTCAAGAAATTTCCTTTATTTTGGGGCAAAATTACAAGGATTTACCTTATTTTGGGGCAAAATTGAAGAAATTTACCTTATTTGGTGCAAAATTGCAGAAATTTCACTGATTTTCAGGTAAATAGACTGAAATTTCCTTCATTTTGGGGCAAAAAGGGAGAAATTCCCCTTATTTTGGGGCAAAATTGCAGAAATTTTCCTTATTATTGGGAAAAATTGCAGAAATTTTCCTTATTTTAGGGCAAAATTGCAGAAATTTCACTTATTTCAGAGAAAAAAAGCAAAAATTTTTCTTATTTTGGGGCAAAAAGGCAGAAATTTCCATTAATTTGTGGCAAAAAGGCAGAAATTCACCTTATTTTGGTGTAAAATGCAGAAATTTCACATATTTCAGGGCAAAAGGCAGCAATTTCCCTTATTTTGGGGCAAAATTGCAGAAATTTCACTTATTTCAGGGTAATAATTCAGAAATTCCTATTATTTTGGGGCAAAAAAGACAGAAATTCCTTTTGTTTAGGGTGAAAAAGACAGAAATTCCATTTATTTAGAGGCAAAAATGCAGAAATTTCCCTTATTTTGGAGCAAAAATGAAGAAATTTACCTTTTTATGGCAAAAAGGTATGCATTCCCCTTACTTTCGGGATAAAAAGCAGAAATTCCCCGTATTTTGAAGCAAAATTGCAGAAATTCTCATAATTTTCGGGCAAAATGCAGAAATTCTCCTTATTTTGTGGCAAAAAGAGAGAAGATCTTTTTTTTGGGAGCAAACATTCAGAAATTCTCGTTATTTTGGGGCAAAATTGCAGAAATTTCCTTTACATTGGGGCAAAATTGCAGAAATTTCCCTTATTTTGGGGCAAAAATCAGAAATTCCCTTTTTTGGGGCAAAATTCAAGAAATTTCCTTTATTTTGGGGCAAAATTAAAGGAATTTACCTTATTTTGGGGCAAAATTGAAGAAATTTACCTTATTTGGTGCAAAATTGCAGAAATTTAACTTATTTTCAGGTAAAAAGGCTGAAATTTCCTTCATTTTGGGGCAAAAAGGGAGAAATTCCCCGTATTTTGGGGCAAAATTGCAGAAATTTCCCTTATTATTGGGAAAAATTGCAGAAATTTTCTTTATTTTAGGGCAAAATTGCAGAAATTTCACTTATTTCAGAGAAAAAAAGCAAAAATTTTTCTTATTTTGGGGCAAAAAGGCAGAAATTTCCATTAATTTGTGGCAAAAAGGCAGAAATTCACCTTATTTTGGTGTAAAATGCAGAAATTTCACATATTTCAGGGCAAAAAGGCAGCAATTTCCCTTATTTTGGGGCAAAATTGCAGAAATTTCACTTATTTCAGTGTAATAAGTCAGAAATTCCCCTTATTTTGAGGCAAAAAAGACAGAAATTCCCTTTGTTTTGAGGGAAAAAGACAGAAATTCCACTTATTTAGAGGCAAAAATGCAGAAATTTCCCTTATTTTGGAGCAAAAATGAAGAAATTTCCCTTTTTTATGGCAAAAAGTTATGCATTCCCCTTATTTTCGGGCAAAAAGGCAGAAATTCCTTGTATTTTGGAGCATAATTGCAGAAATTCCCCTAGTTGTGGTGCAGAAAGACAGAAATTCCCTATATGTTGCGGCAAAAAGACAGAAATTCTCCTTATTTTGGGGCAAAACTCAGAAATTCCACTTATTTTGGGGCAAAATTCCAGAAATTTCCCTTATTTTGGGGCAAAATTGCAGAAATTTCACTTATTTTGTGGCAAAATTGCAGAAATTTCACTTATTTCAGGGAAAAAAGGAAGAAATTTTCTTTATTTTGGGGCAAAAAGGCAGAAATTCCTAATATTTTCTGGCAAAAATGCAGAAATTCCCCTTATTTTGAGGTAAAAAGGCTGAAATTCCCCTTATTTGGGGGCAAAAAGGCAGAAATTTCCCTTATTTTAAGGCAAAATTGCAGAAATTTCACTTATTTGGAGGCAAAAAGACAGAAATTCTCCTTATTTTGGGGCAAAACTTAGAAATTCCACTTATTTTGGGGCAAAATTCCAGAAATTTCCCTTATTTTGGGGAAAAATTGCAGAAATTTCACTTATTTTTGGGCAAAATTGCAGAAATTTCACTTATTTCATGGAAAAAAAGAACAAATTTTCCTTATTTTCGGGCAAAAAGTCAGAAATTCCTAATATTTTGTGGCAAAAATGCAGAAATTCCCCTTATTTTGAGGTAAAAAGGCTGAAATTCCCCTTATTTGGGGGCAAAGAGGCAGAAATTTCCCTTATTTTGGGGCAAAATTGGAGAACTTTCACTTATTTCAGGGTAATAATACAGAAATTCCCCTTATTTTGGGGCAAAAAAGACAGAAATTCCCTTTGTTTTGGAGGAAAAAGACAGAAATTCCATTTATTTAGAGGCAAAAAGGCAGAAATTCCCCTTATTTTGGAGCCAAAATGAAGAAATTTACCTTTTTATGGCAAAAAGATATGCATTCCCCTTACTTTCGGGATAAAAAGCAGAAATTCCCCGTATTTTGAAGCAAAATTGCAGAAATTCTCATAATTTTCAGCCAAAAAGGCAGAAATTCTCCTTATTTTTGGGCAAAAAGACAGAAGATCTTTTTTTTTTTTGGGAGCAAACATTCAGAAATTCTCGTTATTTTGGGGCAAAATTGCAGAAATTTCCTTTACATTGGGGCAAAATTGCAGAAATTTCCCTTATTTTGGGGCAAAAATCAGAAATTCCCCTTCTTTTGGGGCAAAATTCAAGAAATTTCCTTTATTTTGGGGCAAAATTACAGGAATTTACCTTATTTTGGGGCAAAATTGAAGAAATTTTCCTTATTGGTGCAAAATTGCAGAAATTTCACTTATTTTCAGGTAAAAAGGCTGAAATTTCCTTCATTTTGGGGCAAAAAGGGAGAAATTCCCCTTATTTTGGGGCAAAATTGCAGAAATTTTTCTTATTATTGGGAAAAATTGCAGAAATTTTCCTTATTTTAGGGCAAAATTGCAGAAATTTCACTTATTTCAGAGAAAAAAAGCAAAAATTTTTCTTATTTTGGGGCAAAAAGGCAGAAATTTCCATTAATTTGTGGCAAAAAGGCAGAAATTCACCTTATATTGGTGTAAAATGCAGAAATTTCACATATTTCAGGGCAAAAAGGCAGCAATTTCCCTTATTTTGGGGCAAAATTGCAGAAATTTCACTTATTTCAGTGTAATAAGTCAGAAATTCCCCTTATTTTGAGGCAAAAAAGACAGAAATTCCCTTTGTTTTGAGGGAAAAAGACAGAAATTCCACTTATTTAGAGGCAAAAATGCAGAAATTTCCCTTATTTTGGAGCAAAAATGAAGAAATTTCCCTTTTTTATGGCAAAAAGTTATGCATTCCCCTTATTTTTGGGCAAAAAGTCAGAAATTCTCCGTATTTTGGAGCATAATTGCAGAAATTCCCCTAGTTGTGGGGCAGAAAGACAGAAATTCCCTATATGTTGGGGCAAAAAGACAGAAATTCTCCTTATTTTGGGGCAAAACTCAGAAATTCCACTTATTTTGGGGCAAAATTCCAGAAATTTCCCTTATTTTGGGGCAAAATTGGAGAAATTTCACTTATTTCAGGGTAATAATTCAGAAATTCCTCTTATTTTGTGGCAAAAAAGACAGAAATTCCCTTTGTTTTGGGGGAAAAAGACAGAAATTCCATTTATTTATAGGCAAAAAGGCAGAAATTCCTTTTATTTTGGAGCAAAAATGAAGAAATTTACCTTTTTATGGCAAAAAGGTATGCATTCCCCTTACTTTCGGGATAAAAAGCAGAAATTCCCCGTATTTTGAAGCAAAATTGCAGAAATTCTCATAAATTTCAGGCAAAAAGTCAGAAATTCTCCTTATTTTGGAGCAAAAAGACAGAAGGTCTTTTTTTTTTGGGAGCAAACATTCAGAAATTCTTGTTATTTTGGGGAAAAATTGCAGAAATTTCCTTTACATTGGGGCAAAATTGCAGAAATTTCCCTTATTTTGGGGCAAAAATCAGAAATTCCCCTTCTTTTGGGGCAAAATTCAAGAAATTTCCTTTATTTTGGGGCAAAATTACAGGAATTTACCTTATTTTGGGGCAAAATTGAAGAAATTTTCCTTATTGGTGCAAAATTGCAGAAATTTCACTTATTTTCAGGTAAAAAGGCTGAACTTTCCTTCATTTTGGGGCAAAAAGGGAGAAATTCCCCTTATTTTGGGGCAAAATTGCAGAAATTTCCCTTATTATTGGGAAAAATTGCAGAAATTTTCCTTATTTTAGGACAAAATTGCAGAAATTTCACTTATTTCAGAGAAAAAAAGCAAAAATTTTTCTTATTTTGGGGCAAAAAGGCAGAAATTTCCATTAATTTGTGGCAAAAAGGCAGAAATTCACCTTATTTTGGTGTAAAATGCAGAAATTTCACATATTTCAGGGCAAAAAGGCAGCAATTTCCCTTATTTTGGGGCAAAATTGCAGAAATTTCACTTATTTCAGTGTAATAAGTCAGAAATTCCCCTTATTTTGAGGCAAAAAAGACAGAAATTCCCTTTGTTTTGAGGGAAAAAGACAGAAATTCCACTTATTTAGAGGCAAAAATGCAGAAATTTCCCTTATTTTGGAGCAAAAATTAAGAAATTTCCCTTTTTTATGGCAAAAAGTTATGCATTCCCCTTATTTTTGGGCAAAAAGGCAGAAATTCCCCGTATTTTGGAGCATAATTGCAGAAATTCCCCTAGTTGTGGGGCAGAAAGACAGAAATTCCCTATATGTTGGGGCAAAAAGACAGAAATTCTCCTTATTTTGGGGCAAAATTCAAAAATTCCACTTATTTTGGGGCAAAATTCCAGAAATTCCCCTTATTTTGGGGCAAAAAAGACAGAAATTCCCTTTGTTTTGGGGGAAAAAGACAGAAATTCCATTTATTTAGAGGCAAAAAGGCAGAAATTCCCCTTATTTTGGAGCCAAAATGAAGAAATTTACCTTTTTATGGCAAAAAGGTATGCATTCCCCTTACTTTCGGGATAAAAAGCAGAAATTCCCCGTATTTTGAAGCAAAATTGCAGAAATTCTCATAATTTTCAGGCAAAAAGGCAGAAATTCTCCTTATTTTGGGGCAAAAAGACAGAAGATCTTTTTTTTTTTGGGAGCAAACATTCAGAAATTCTCGTTATTTTGGGGCAAAATTGCAGAAATTTCCTTTACATTGGGGCAAAATTGCAGAAATTTCCCTTATTTTGGGGCAAAAATCAGAAATTCCCCTTCTTTTGGGGCAAAATTCAAGAAATTTCCTTTATTTTGGGGCAAAATTACAGGAATTTACCTTATTTTGGGGCAAAATTGAAGAAATTTACCTTATTTGGTGCAAAATTGCAGAAATTTCACATATTTTCAGGTAAAAAGGCTGAAATTTCCTTCATTTTGGGGCAAAAAGGGAGAAATTCCCCTTATTTTGGGGCAAAATTGCAAAAATTTCCCTTATTATTGGGAAAAATTGCAGAAATTTTCCTTATTTTAGGGCAAAATTGCAGAAATTTCACTTATTTCAGAGAAAAAAGCAAAAATTTTTCTTATTTTGGGGAAAAAGGCAGAAATTTCCATTAATTTGTGGCAAAAATGCAGAAATTCACCTTATTTTGGTGTAAAATGCAGAAATTTCACATATTTCAGGGCAAAAAGGCAGCAATTTCCCTTATTTTGGGGCAAAATTGCAGAAATTTCACTTATTTCAGTGTAATAAGTCAGAAATTCCCCTTATTTTGAGGCAAAAAAGACAGAAATTCCCTTTGTTTTGAGGGAAAAAGACAGAAATTCCACTTATTTAGAGGCAAAAATGCAGAAATTTCCCTTATTTTGGAGCAAAAATGAAGAAATTTCCCTTTTTTATGGCAAAAAGTTATGCATTCCCCTTATTTTCGGGCAAAAAGGCAGAAATTCCCCGTATTTTGGAGCATGATTGCAGAAATTCCCCTAGTTGTGGTGCAGAAAGCCAGAAATTTCCTATATGTTGGGGCAAAAAGACAGAAATTCTCCTTATTTTGGGGCAAAACTCAGAAATTCCACTTATTTTGGGGCAAAATTCCAGAAATTTCCCTTATTTTGGGGCAAAATTGCAGAAATTTCACTTATTTTGGGGCAAAATTGCAGAAATTTCACTTATTTCAGGGAAAAAAGGAAGAAATTTTCTTTATTTTGGGGCAAAAAGGCAGAAATTCCTAATATTTTCTGGCAAAAATGCAGAAATTCCCCTTATTTTGAGGTAAAAAGGCTGAAATTCCCCTTATTTGGGGGCAAAAATGCAGAAATTTCTCTAATACTGGGGCAAAATTGCAGAAATTTCACTTATTTCAGGGTAATAATTCAGAAATTTTCCTTATTTTGGGGCAAAAAATACAGAAATTCCATTTGTATGGGGGGAAAAAGACAGAAATTCCATTTATTTAGAGGCAAAAAAGCAGAAATTCCCCTTATTTTGGAGCAAAATTGCAGAAATTTCCCTTTTTATAGCAAAAAGGTATGCATTCTTCTTATTTTCAGGCAAAAAGGCAGAAATTCCCTGTATTTTGGAGTAAAATTGCAGAAATTCCCTTAATTGTAGGGCAAAAAGACAGAAATTCTCCTTATTTTGGGGCAAAACTCAGAAATTCCACTTATTTTAGAACAAAATTTCAGAAATTTCCCTTATTTTTGGCCAAAATTGCAGAAATTTCACTTATTTTGGGGCAAAATTGCAGAAATTTCACTTATTTCAGGGAAAAAAAGCAGAAATTTTCTTATTTTGGGGCAAAAAGGCAGAAATTTCCCATATTTTGAGGCAAAAATGCAGAAATTCCCCTTATTTTGAGGTAAAAAGGCTGAAATTCCCCTTATTTGGGGGCAAAAAGGCAGAAATTTCCCATATTTTGGGGCAAAATTGCAGAAATTTCACTTATTTCAGGGTACTATGTCAGAAATTTTTCTTACTTTGGGGCAAAAAAGACAGAAATTCCCTTTGTTTTCAGGGAAAAAAACAGAAATTCCACTTATTTAGAGGCAAAAATGCAGAAATTCCCCTTATTTTGGCGCAAAAATGAAGAAATTTCCCTTTTTTATGGCAAAAAGGTATGCATTCTTCTTATTTTCGGGCAAAAAGGCAGAAATTCCCCCTATTTTAGAGCAAAATTGCAGAAATTCCCCTAATTGTGGGGCAAAAAGGCAGAAATTCCCTATATGTTGGGACAAAAAGACAGAAATTCTCCTTATTTTAAAGCAAAACTCAGAAATTTCACTTATTTTGGGGCAAAATTACAGAAATTTCACTTATTTCAGAAAAAAAAAGCAGAAATTTTCTTATTTTGGGGCAAAAAGGCAGAAATTTCTTTTATTTTGGTACAAAATTGCAGAAATTATTCTTATTTTGGGGCAAAAAAGCAGAAATTTCTCATATTTTGGGGCAAAATTGCAGAAAATTTCCTTATTTTGAGGTAAAAAGGCTAAAATTCCCCTTATTTGGTTGCAAAAAGGCAGAAATTTTCCTTATTTGGGGAAAAAATTGCAGAAATTTCACTTATTTCAGGGTAATAAGTCAGAAATTTTCTTTATTTTGGGGAAAAAAAAGACAGAAATTCTCTTTGTTTTGGGGGTAAAAGACAGAAATTCCACTTATTTAGAGGCAAAAAAGCAGAAATTCCCATTATTTTGGAGCAAAAATGAAGAAATTTCTCTTTTTTATGGCAAAAAGTTATGCATTCTTCTTATTTTCGGGCAAAAAGTCAGAAATTCCCCCTATTTTAGAGTAAAATTGCAGAAATTCCCCTAATTGTGGGGCAAAAAAACAGAAATTCCCTATATGTTGGGGCAAAAAGATAGAAATTCTCCATATTTTGGGGCAAAACTCAGAAATTCCACTTATTTTGGGGCAAAATTCCAAAAATTTCCCTTATTTTGGGGCAAAATTGCAGAAATTTCACTTATTTAGGGGCAAAATTGCAGAAATTTCACTTATTTCAGGGGAAAAAGACAGAAATTTCTTTATTTTGGTACAAAATTGCAGAAATTTTTCTTATTTTGGGCAAAAAGGCAGAAATTTCCCATATTTTGAGGCAAAAATGCAGAAATTTCACTTATTTCAGGGTAATAAGTCAGAAATTTTCCTTACTTTGGGGCAAAAAAGACAGAAATTCCCTTTGTTTTGGTGGAAAAAGACAGAAATTCCACTTATTTAGAGGCAAAAATGCAGAAATTCCCCTTATTTTGGAGCAAAAATGAAGAAATTTCCCTTTTTTATGGCAAAAAGGTATGCATTCTTCTTATTTTCGGGCAAAAAGGCAGAAATTCCCCATATTTTAGAGCAAAATTGCAGAAATTCCCCTTATTGTGGGGCAAAAAGGCAGAAATTCCCTATATGTTAGGGGAAAAGACAGAAATTCTCCTTATTTTAGAGCAAAACTCAGAAATTTCATTTATTTTGGGGCAAAATTGCAGAAATTTCACTTATTTCAGGGAAAAAAAGCAGAAATTTTCTTATTTTGGGGCAAAAAGGCAGAAATTTCCCATATTTTGAGGCAAAAATGCAGAAATTCCCCTTATTTTGAGGTAAAAAGGCTGAAATTCCCCTTATTTGGGGGCAAAAAGGCAGAAATTTCCCATATTTTGGGGCAAAATTGCAGAAATTTCACTTATTTCAGGGTACTAAGTCAGAAATTTTTCTTACTTTGGGGCAAAAAAGACAGAAATTCCCTTTGTTTTCAGGGAAAAAAACAGAAATTCCACTTATTTAGAGGCAAAAATGCAGAAATTCCCCTTATTTTGGCGCAAAAATGAAGAAATTTCCCTTTTTTATGGCAAAAAGGTATGCATTCTTCTTATTTTCGGGCAAAAAGGCAGAAATTCCCCCTATTTTAGAGCAAAATTGCAGAAATTCCCCTAATTGTGGGGCAAAAAGGCAGAAATTCCCTATATGTTGGGGCAAAAAGACAGAAATTCTCTTTATTTTAAAGCAAAACTCAGAAATTTCACTTATTTTGGGGCAAAATTACAGAAATTTCACTTATTTCAGAAAAAAAAAGCAGAAATTTTCTTATTTTGGGGCAAAAAGGCAGAAATTTCTTTTATTTTGGTACAAAATTGCAGAAATTATTCTTATTTTGGGGCAAAAAAGCAGAAATTTCTCATATTTTGGGGCAAAATTGCAGAAAATTTCCTTATTTTGAGGTAAAAAGGCTAAAATTGCCTTTATTTGGTTGCAAAAAGGCAGAAATTTTCCTTATTTGGGGGAAAAATTGCAGAAATTTCACTTATTTCAGGGTAATAAGTCAGAAATTTTCTTTAATTTGGGGCAAAAAAAGACAGAAATTCTCTTTGTTTTGGGGGTAAAAGACAGAAATTCCACTTATTTAGAGGCAAAAAAGCAGAAATTCCCATTATTTTGGAGCAAAAATGAAGAAATTTCTCTTTTTTATGGCAAAAAGGTATGCATTCTTCTTATTTTCGGTCAAAAAGGCAGAAATTCCCCCTATTTTAGAGCAAAATTGCAGAAATTCCCCTAATTGTGGGGCAAAAAAACAGAAATTCCCTATATGTTGGGGCAAAAAGATAGAAATTCTCCATATTTTGGGGCAAAACTCATAAATTCCAATTATTTTGGGGCAAAATTCCAAAAATTTCCCTTATTTTGGGGCAAAATTGCAGAAATTTCACTTATTTAGGGGCAAAATTGCAGAAATTTCACTTATTTCAGGGGAAAAAGACAGAAATTTCTTTTATTTTGGTACAAAATTGCAGAAATTTTTCTTATTTTGGGCAAAAAGGCAGAAATTTCCCATATTTTGAAGCAAAAATGCAGAAATTTCACTTATTTCAGGGTAATAAGTCAGAAATTTTCCTTACTTTGGGGCAAAAAAGACAGAAATTCCCTTTGTTTTGGTGGAAAAAGACAGAAATTCCACTTATTTAGAGGCAAAAATGCAGAAATTCCCCTTATTTTGGAGCAAAAATGAAGAAATTTCCTTTTTTTATGGCAAAAAGGTATGCATTCTTCTTATTTTCGGGCAAAAAAGCAGAAATTCCCCATATTTTAGAGCAAAATTGCAGAAATTCCCCTTATTGTGGGGCAAAAAGGCAGAAATTCCCTATATGTTGGGGGGAAAAGACAGAAATTCTCCTTATTTTAGAGCAAAACTCAGAAATTTCATTTATTTTGGGGCAAAATTGCAGAAATTTCACTTATTTCAGAAAAAAAAAGCAGAAATTTTTTTATTTTGGGGCAAAAAGGCAGAAATTTCTTTTATTTTGGTACAAAATTGCAGAAAATTTTCTTATTTTGGGGCAAAAAGGCAGAAATTTCTCATATTTTGGGGCAAAAATGCAGAAAATCCCCTTATTTTGAGGTAAAAAGGCTAAAATCCCCTTATTTGGTTGCAAAAAGGCAGAAATTTCCCTTATTTTGGGGCAAAATTGCAGAAATTTCACTTATATCAGGGTAATAAGTCAGAAATTTTCCTTATTTTGGGGCAAAAAAGACAGAAATTCCCTTTGTTTTGGGGGAAAAAGACAGAAATTCCACTTATTAAGAGGCAAAAAAGCAGAAATTCCCCTTATTTTGGAGCAAAAATGAAGAAATTTCCCTTTTTTATGGCAAAAAGGTATGCATTCTTCTTGTTTTCGGGCAAAAAGGCAGAAATTCCCCGTTTTTTTGGAGCAAAATTGCAGAAATTCCCCTAATTTTGGGGCAAAAAGGCAGAAATTCCCTATATGTTAGGGCAAAACGACAGAAATTCTCCTTATTTTGGGGCAAAATTCAGAAATTCCATTTCTTTTGGTGCAAAATTCCCAAAATTTCCCTTATTTTGGGGCAAAATTGCAGAAAGTTCATTTATTTAGGGGCAAAATTGCAGAAATTTCACTTTTTTCAGGGAAAAAAGGCCGAAATTTTCCATTTTTGGGGGCAAAAAGGCAGAAATTCTTAATATTTTGTGGCAAAAATGCAGAAATTTCCCTTATTTTGAGGTAAAAAGGCTGAAATTCCCCTTATTTGGGGGCAAAAATGCAGAAATTTCTCTAATACTGGGGCAAAATTGCAGAAATTTCACTTATTTCAGGGTAATAATTCAGAAATTTTCCTTATTTTGGGGCAAAAAATACAGAAATTCCATTTGTATGGGGGGAAAAAGACAGAAATTCCATTTATTTAGAGGCAAAAAAGCAGAAATTCCCCTTATTTTGGAGCAAAATTGCAGAAATTTCCCTTTTTATAGCAAAAAGGTATGCATTCTTCTTATTTTCAGGCAAAAAGGCAGAAATTCCCTGTATTTTGGAGTAAAATTGCAGAAATTCCCTTAATTGTAGGGCAAAAAGACAGAAATTCTCCTTATTTTGGGGCAAAACTCAGAAATTCCACTTATTTTAGAACAAAATTTCAGAAATTTCCCTTATTTTTGGCCAAAATTGCAGAAATTTCACTTATTTTGGGGCAAAATTGCAGAAATTTCACTTATTTCAGGGAAAAAAAGCAGAAATTTTCTTATTTTGGGGCAAAAAGGCAGAAATTTCCCATATTTTGAGGCAAAAATGCAGAAATTCCCCTTATTTTGAGGTAAAAAGGCTGAAATTCCCCTTATTTGGGGGCAAAAAGGCAGAAATTTCCCATATTTTGGGGCAAAATTGCAGAAATTTCACTTATTTCAGGGTACTAAGTCAGAAATTTTTATTACTTTGGGGCAAAAAAGACAGAAATTCCCTTTGTTTTCAGGGAAAAAAACAGAAATTCCACTTATTTAGAGGCAAAAATGCAGAAATTCCCCTTATTTTGGCGCAAAAATGAAGAAATTTCCCTTTTTTATGGCAAAAAGGTATGCATTCTTCTTATTTTCGGGCAAAAAGGCAGAAATTCCCCCTATTTTAGAGCAAAATTGCAGAAATTCCCCTAATTGTGGGGCAAAAAGGCAGAAATTCCCTATATGTTGGGGCAAAAAGACAGAAATTCTCTTTATTTTAAAGCAAAACTCAGAAATTTCACTTATTTTGGGGCAAAATTCCAGAAATTTCCCTTATTTTGGGGCAAAATTGGAGAAATTTCACTTATTTCAGGGTAATAATTCAGAAATTCCCCTTATTTTGGGGCAAAAAAGACAGAAATTCCCTTTGTTTTGGGGGAAAAAGACAGAAATTCCATTTATTTAGAGGCAAAAAGGCAGAAATTCCCCTTATTTTGGAGCCAAAATGAAGAAATTTACCTTTTTATGGCAAAAAGGTATGCATTCCCCTTACTTTCGGGATAAAAAGCAGAAATTCCCCGTATTTTGAAGCAAAATTGCAGAAATTCTCATAATTTTCAGGCAAAAAGGCAGAAATTCTCCTTATTTTGGGGCAAAAAGACAGAAGATCTTTTTTTTTTTGGGAGCAAACATTCAGAAATTCTCGTTATTTTAGGGCAAAATTGCAGAAATTTAATTTACATTGGGGCAAAATTGCAGAAATTTCCCTTATTTTGGGGCAAAAATCAGAAATTCCCCTTCTTTTGGGGCAAAATTCAAGAAATTTCCTTTATTTTGGGGCAAAATTACAGGAATTTACCTTATTTTGGGGCAAAATTGAAGAAATTTACCTTATTTGTTGCAAAATTGCAGAAATTTCACATATTTTCAGGTAAAAAGGCTGAAATTTCCTTCATTTTGGGGCAAAAAGGGAGAAATTCCCCTTATTTTGGGGCAAAATTGCAAAAATTTCCCTTATTATTGGGAAAAATTGCAGAAATTTTCCTTATTTTAGGGCAAAATTGCAGAAATTTCACTTATTTCAGAGAAAAAAGCAAAAATTTTTCTTATTTTGGGGAAAAAGGCAGAAATTTCCATTAATTTGTGGCAAAAATGCAGAAATTCACCTTATTTTGGTGTAAAATGCAGAAATTTCACATATTTCAGGGCAAAAAGGCAGCAATTTCCCTTATTTTGGGGCAAAATTGCAGAAATTTCACTTATTTCAGTGTAATAAGTCAGAAATTCCCCTTATTTTGAGGCAAAAAAGACAGAAATTCCCTTTGTTTTGAGGGAAAAAGACAGAAATTCCACTTATTTAGAGGCAAAAATGCAGAAATTTCCCTTATTTTGGAGCAAAAATGAAGAAATTTCCCTTTTTTATGGCAAAAAGTTATGCATTCCCCTTATTTTCGGGCAAAAAGGCAGAAATTCCCCGTATTTTGGAGCATGATTGCAGAAATTCCCCTAGTTGTGGTGCAGAAAGCCAGAAATTTCCTATATGTTGGGGCAAAAAGACAGAAATTCTCCTTATTTTGGGGCAAAACTCAGAAATTCCACTTATTTTGGGGCAAAATTCCAGAAATTTCCCTTATTTTGGGGCAAAATTGCAGAAATTTCACTTATTTTGGGGCAAAATTGCAGAAATTTCACTTATTTCAGGGAAAAAAGGAAGAAATTTTCTTTATTTTGGGGCAAAAAGGCAGAAATTCCTAATATTTTCTGGCAAAAATGCAGAAATTCCCCTTATTTTGAGGTAAAAAGGCTGAAATTCCCCTTATTTGGGGGCAAAAAGGCAGAAATTTCCCTTATTTTAAGGCAAAATTGCAGAAATTTCACTTATTTGGAGGCAAAAAGACAGAAATTCTCCTTATTTTGGGGCAAAACTTAGAAATTCCACTTATTTTGGGGCAAAATTCCAGAAATTTCCCTTATTTTGGGGAAAAATTGCAGAAATTTCACTTATTTTTGGGCAAAATTGCAGAAATTTCACTTATTTCATGGGAAAAAGGAACAAATTTTCCTTATTTTCGGGCAAAAAGTCAGAAATTCCTAATATTTTGTGGCAAAAATGCAGAAATCCCCCTTATTTTGAGGTAAAAAGGCTGAAATTCCCCTTATTTGGGGGCAAAGAGGCAAAAATTTCCCTTATTTTGGGGCAAAATTGGAGAAATTTCACTTATTTCAGGGTAATAATTCAGAAATTCCCCTTTATTTTGGGGCAAAAAAGACAGAAATTCCCTTTGTTTTGGGGGAAAAAGACAGAAATTCCATTTATTTAGAGGCAAAAAGGCAGAAATTCCCCTTATTTTGGAGCAAAAATTAAGAAATTTACCTTTTTATGGCAAAAAGGTATGCATTCTTCTTACTTTCGGGATAAAAAGCAGAAATTCCCCGTATTTTGAAGCAAAATTGCAGAAATTCTCATAATTTTCAGGCAAAAAGGCAGAAATTCTCCTTATTTTGGGGCAAAAATACAGAAGATCTTTTTTTTTGGGGGAGCAAACATTCAGAAATTCTCATTATTTTGGGGCAAAATTGCAGAAATTTCCTTTACATTGGGGCAAAATTGCAGAAATTTCCCTTATTTTGGGGCAAAAATCAGAAATTCCCCTTCTTTTGGGGCAAAATTCAAGAAATTTCCTTTATTTTGGGGCAAAATTACAGGAATTTACCTTATTTTGGGGCAAAATTGAAGAAATTTACCTTATTTGGTGCAAAATTGCAGAAATTTCAGTTATTTTCAGGTAAAAAGGCTGAAATTTCCTTCATTTTGGGGCAAAAAGGGAGAAATTCCTTTTATTTTGGGGCAAAATTGCAGAAATTTCCCTTATTATTAGGAAAAATTGCAGAAATTTTCCTTATTTTAGGGCAAAATTGCAGAAATTTCACTTATTTCAGAGAAAAAATGCAAAAATTTTTCTTATTTTGGGGCAAAAAGGCAGAAATTTCCATTAATTTGTGGCAAAAAGGCAGAAATTCACCTTATTTTGGTGTAAAATGCAGAAATTTCACATATTTCAGGGCAAAAAGGCAGCAATTTCCCTTATTTTGGGGCAAAATTGCAAAAATTTCACTTATTTCAGTGTAATAAGTCAGAAATTCCCCTTATATTGAGGCAAAAAAGACAGAAATTCCCTTTGTTTTGAGGGAAAAAGACAGAAATTCCACTTATTTAGAGGCAAAAATGCAGAAATTTCCCTTATTTTGGAGCAAAAATGAAGAAATTTCCCTTTTTTATGGCAAAAAGTTATGCATTCCCCTTATTTTCAGGCAAAAAGGCAGAAATGCCCCGTATTTTGGAGCAAATTTGCAGAAATTCCCCTAATTTTGGGGCAAAATGCAGAAATTCCCTTTATTTTGGGGCAAAAATCAGAAATTCCCCTTATTTTGGGGCAAAATTGCAGAAATTTCACTTATTTCAGTGTATTAAGTCAGAAATTTCCCCTATTTTGAGGCAAAAAAGACAGAAATTCCCTTTGTTTTTAGGGAAAAAGAAAGAAATTCCACTTATTTAGAGGCAAAAATGCAGAAATTTCCCTTATTTTGGAGCAAAAATGAAGAAATTTCCCTTTTTTATAGCAAAAAGTTATGCATTCCCCTTATTTTCGGGCAAAAACCCAGAAATTCCCCGTATTTTCGAGCATAATTGCAGAAATTCTTTTAGTTGTTGTGCAGAAAGACAGAAATTCCCTATATGTTGGGGCAAAAAGACAGAAATTCTCCTTATTTTGGGGCAAAACTCAGAAATTCTACTTATTTTGGGGCAAAATTCCAGAAATTTCCATTATTATGGGGCAAAATTGCAGAAATTTCCCTTATTTTGGGGCAAAATTGCAGAAATTTCACTTATTTCAGGGTAATGAGTCAGAAATTTTCCTTATTTTGGGGCAAAAATTACAGATAATCCCTTTGTTTTGGGGGAAAAAGAGAAATTCCACTTATTTAGAGGCAAAAAAGCAGAAATTCCCTTTATTTTGGAGCAAAAATGAAGAAATTTCCCTTTTTTAAGGCAAAAAGTTATGCATTGTTTATGTTTTCAGGCAAAAAGGCAGAAATTCCTCGTATTTTGGAGCAAAATTGCAGAAATTCCCCTAATTGTGGGGCAAAAATGCAGAAATTCCTTATATGTTGGGGCAAAAAAACAGAAATTCTCCTTATTTTGGTGCAAAACTCAGAAATTCCACTTATTTTGGGGCAAAATTCCAGAAATTTCCCTTATTCTGGAACAAAATTGCAGAAATTTCACTTATTTTGTGGCAGAATTGCAGAAATTTTACTTATTTCAGGGAAAAAGTTAGAAATTTTCCTTATTTTGGGTCAAAAAGGCAGGAATTCCCCTTATTTTGAGGTAAAAAGGCTGAAATTCCCCTTATTTGAGAGCAAAAAGGCAGAAATTTCTCTTATTTGGGGGAAAATTGCAGAAATTTAACTTATTTCAGGGTAATAAGTAAGAAATTCCCCTATTTTGGGGCAAAAAAGACAGAAATTCCCTGTGTTTTGGAGGAAAAGACAGAAATTCCACTTATTTAGAGGCAAAAAGGCAGAAATTTCCCTTATTTTGGAGCAAAAATGAAGAAATTTACCTTTTTATGGCAAAAAGGTATGCATTCCCCTTACTTTCGGGATAAAAAGCAGAAATTCCCCGTATTTTGAAGCAAAATTGCAGAAATTCTCATAATTTTCGGGCAAAAAGGCAGAAATTCTTTTTATTTGGGGGCAAAAAGACAGAAAATCTCCTTTTTTTGGGAACAAACAGTCAGAAATTTCCCTTATTTTGGGGCAAAATTGCAGAAATTTAATTTACATTGGGGCAATATTTCAGAAATTTCCCTTATTTTGGGGCAAAATTGCAGAAATTTCACTTATTTCAGGGTAATAAGTCAGAAATTCCCCTTATTTTGGGGCAAAAAAGACAGAAATTCCCTTTGTTTTGGGGGAAAAAGACAGAAATTCCACTTATTTAGAGGCATAAAGGCAGAAATTCTCTTTATTTTGGAGCAAAAATGAAGAAATTTCCCTTTTTATGGATAAAGGTATGCATTCCCATTATTTTCAGGCAAAAAGGCAGAAATTCCCGTATTTTGGAGCAAAATTGCAGAAATTCTTCTAATTGGGCAAAAATGCAGAAATTTCCTATATGTTGGGGCAAAAAGACAGAAATTCTCTTTATTTTGGGGCAAAACTCAGAAATTCTACTTATTTTGGGGCAAAATTCCAGAAATTCCCCTTGTTTTGGGAAAAATTGCAAAAATTTCACTTATTTTAGGGCAAAATTGCAGAAATTTCACTTATTTCAGAGAAAAAAGGCAGAAATTTTCCTTATTTTGGGTCAAAAATGCAAAAATTCCTAATATTTTGTGGCAAAAATGCAGAAATTCCCCTTATATTGAGGTGAAAATGCTGAAATTCCTTTTATTTGGGGGCAAAAATGCAGAGATTTCCCTTATTTTGGGGCAAAATTTCAGAAATTTTACTTATTTCAGGGTAATAAGTGAGAAATTTTCCTGATTTTGGGGCAAAAAAAACCAGAAAATCCCTTTATTTTGGAGGAAAAAACAGAAATTCCACTTAGTTAGAGGCAAAAAAGCAGAAATTCCCCTTATTTTGGAGCAAAAAAGAAGAAATTTCTCTTTTTTAAGGCAAAAGGTTATGCATTCTTCTTATTTTGGGGCAAAAAGGCAGAAATTCCCCGTAATTTGTAGCAAAATAGCAGAAATTCCCCTAATTGTGGGTCAAAAATGCAGAAATTCCCTATATGTTGGGGCAAAAAAAAAAAGAAATTCTCTTTACTTTGGGGCAAAACTCAGAAATTCCACATATTTTGGAGCAAAATTCCAGAAATTTCCCTTATTTTGGGGCAAAATTTCAATTATTTTGGGGCAAAATTGGAGAAATTTCACTTATTTCAGGGAAAAAAGGCAGAAATTTTCCTTATTTTGGGGCAAAAATGCAGAAATTCCCGTTATTTTGAGGTAAAAAGCCTGAAATTTTTCTTATTTGGGGGCAAAAAGGCAAAAATTTACATTGGGGCAATATTTCAGAAATTTCCCTTATTTTGGGGCAAAATTGCAGAAATTTCACTTATTTCAGGGTAATAAGTCAGAAATTCCCCTTATTTTGGGGTAAAAAAGACAGAAATTTTCATTGTTTTGGGGGAAAAAGACAGAAATTCCACTTATTTAAAGGCAAAATGGCAGAAATTCCCCTTATTTTGGAGCAAAAATGAAGAAATTTACCTTTTTATGTCAAAAAGGTATGCATTCCACTTACTTTCAGGATAAAAGCAGAAATTCCCCGTATTTTGAAGCAAAATTGCAGAAATTCTCATAATTTTCGGGCAAAAAGGCAGAAATTCTCTTTTTTGGGGGGCAAAAAGGCACAAAATTTCCTTTTTTTGGGAACAAACAGTCAGAAATTCCTCTTATTTTGGGGCAAAATTGCAGAAATTTCATTTACATTGTGGCAAAATTGCAGATATTTCCCTTATTTTGGGGCAAAATTGAAGAAATTTCACTCCTGTCAGAGTAATAAGTCAGAAATTCTCCATATTTTGGGGCAAAAAAGACAGAAATTACCTTTGTTTTGGTGGAAAAAGACAGAAATTCCACTTATTTAGAGGCAAAAAGGCAGTAATTCCCCGTATTTTGCAGCAAAATTGCAGAAATTCCCCTAATTTTGGGGCAAAAGGCAAAAATTCCCTTTATTTTGGGGCAAAAATCAGAAATTCCCCTTATTTTGGGGCAAAATTCCAGAAATTTCTTTTATTTTGGGGCAAAATTCCAGAAATTTCTTTTATTTTGGGGCAAAATTGCAGAAATTTACCTTATTTTAGGGCAAAATTGCAAAAAGTTCCCTTATTTGGGGCAAAATTGCAGAAATTTCAGTTATTTTCAAGTAAAAAGGCTGAAATTTCCTATATTTTGGGGCAAAAAGGGAGAAATTCTCCTTATTTTGGGGCAAAATTTCAGAAATTTACCTTATTATGGGATAAAATTGCAGAAATTTCCCTTATTTTAGGGCAAAATTGCAGAAATTTCAATTATTTCAGAGAAAAAAAGCAAATTTTTTTTTTATTTTGGGGCAAAAAGGCAGAAATTCCCATTATTTTGGGGCAAAAATGCAGAAATTCACCTTATTTAGGGGTAAAATTGCAGAAATTTCACATATTTCAGGGCAAAATGGCAGAAATTTCTTTTATTTTGGGGCAAAATTCCTGAAATTCCCCTTGTTTTGGGAAAAATTGCTAAAATTTCACCTATTTTAGGGCAAAATTGCAGAAATTTCACTTATTTCAGAGAAAAAAGGCAGAAATTTTCCTTATTTTGGGTCAAAAAGGCAGAAATTCCTAATATTTTGTGGCAAAAATGCAGAAATTCCCCTTATATTGAGGTGAAAATGCTGGAATTCCCCTTTTTTGGGGGCAAAATGGCAGAGATTTCCCTTATTTTGGGGCAAAATTTCAGAAATTTCACTTATTTCAGGGTAATAAGTCAGAAATTCCCCTTATTTTGGGCTAAAAAAGACAGAAATTTCCTTCGTTTTGGGGGAAAAAGACAGAAATTCCACTTATTTCGAGGCAAAAAGGCAGAAATTCCCCTTATTTTGGAGCAAAAATGAAGAAATTTACCTTTTTATGTCAAAAAGGTATGCATTCCACTTACTTTAAGGATAAAAGCAGAAATTCCCTGTATTTTGAAGCAAAATTGCAGAAATTCTCATAATTTTCGGGCAAAAAGGCAGAAATTCTCCTTATTTTGGGGCAAAAAGGCACAAAATCTCCTTTTTTTGGGAACAAACAGTCAGAAATTCCTCTTATTTTGGGGCAAAATTGCAGAAATTTCCTTTACATTGTGGCAAAATTGCAGAAATTTCCCTTATTTTGGGGCCAAATTGAAGAAATTTCACTTATGTCAGGGTAATAAGTCAGAAATTCTCTGTATTTTGGGGCAAAAAAGACAGAAATTACCTTTGTTTTGGGGGAAAAAGACAGAAATTCCACTTATTTAGAGGCAATAAGGCAGTAATGCCCCGTATTTTGCAGCAAAATTGCAGAAATTCCCCTAATTTTGGGGCAAAAGTCAAAAATTCCCTTTATTTTGGGGCAAAAATCAGAAATTCCTCTTATTTTGGGGCAAAATTCCAGAAATTTCTTTTATTTTGAGGCAAAATTGCAGAAATTTACCTTATTTTAGGGCAATATTGCAAAAATTTCCCTTATTTGGGGCAAAATTGAAGAAATTTCAGTTATTTTCAAGTAAAAAGGCTGAAATTTCCTATATTTTGGGGCAAAAAGGGAGAAATTCTCCTTATTTTGGGGCAAAATTGCAGAAATTTCCCTTATTATGGGATAAAATTGCAGAAATTTCCCTTATTTTAGGGCAAAATTGCAGAAATTTCACTTATTTCAGAGAAAAAAAGCAAAAATTTTTTTTATTTTGGGGCAAAAAGGCAGAAATTCCCATTATTTTGGGGCAAAAATGCAGAAATTCACCTTATTTTGGGGTAAAATTGCAGAAATTTCACATATTTCAGGGCAAAAAAACAGAAATTTCTTTTATTTTGGGGCAAAATTGCAGAAATTTCACATATTTCAGGGTAATAAGTCAGAAATTATCCTTATTTTGGGGCCAAAAAGAGAGAAATTCCCTTTGTTTTGGGGCAATAAGGCAGAAATTCCACATATTGAGAAGCAAAAAGGCAGAAATTCCCCTAATTTTGGAGCAAAAATGAAAAAATTTCCCTATTTTATGGCAAAAGTTTATGCATTCCCTTTATTTTCGGGCAAAAAGGCAGAAATTCCCCGTATTTTTGGGGCAGAATTGCAGAAATTCTCCTAATTGTGATGCCAAAAGGCAGAAATTCCCTATATATTGGGGCAAAAAGACAGAAATTCTCCTTATTTGGGGCAAAACTCAGAAATTCCACTTATTTTGGGGCAAAATTGCAGAAATTTCACTTATTTTGGGGTAAAATTGCAGAAATTTCACTTATTTCAGGGAAAAAATGCAGATTCTCCTTATTTTGGGGAAAAAGGCAGAAATTCCTAATATTTTGTGGCAAAAATGCAGAAATTCCCCTTATTTTGAGGTAAAAATGCTGAAATTCTCCTTTTTTGGGGGGCAAAAAGGCAGAAATTTCTCTAAATTTGGGGCAAAATTGCAGAAATTTCACGTATTGCAGGCTAATAAGTCAGAAATTTTTCTTATTTTGGGGCAAAAATGACAGAAAAATACCTTGTTTGAGAAGAAAAAGACAGAAATTCCAATTATTTAGAGGCAAAAAGGCAGAAATTCCCTTTTTTTGAGGCAAAAATGAAGAAATTTCCCTTTTTATGGCAAAAAGGTTTGCATTCCCATTATTTTCGGGCAAAAAGGCAGATATTCCCCGTATTTTAAAGCAAAATTGCAGAAATTCCCTTAATTTTGGGGCCAAAATCAGAAATTCCCTTTATTTTGGGGCAAAATTCAAGAAATTTCCTTTATTTTGGGGCAAAATAGCAGGAATTTACCTTATATTGGAGCAAAATTGCAGAAATTTCCCTTATATGTGGCAAAATTGCAGAAATTTCACTTATTTTCAGGTAAAAATGCTGAAATTTTCTTTATTTTGGGGCAAAAAGAGAGAAATTCCCCTTATTATGGGGCAAAATTGCAAAAATTTCCCTTATTATATAAAAATATTGCAGAAATTTCTCTTAATTTAAAGCAAAATTGCAGATATTTCACTTATTTAAGAGAAAAAAAGCAGAAATTTTTCTTATTTTGAGGCAAAAAGGCAGAAATTACCATTATTTTGGGGCAAAATGCAGAAATTCACCTTAATTTGGGGTAAAATTGCGGAATTTTCACATATTTCAGGGCAAAAAGTCAGACACTTCCCTTATTTTGGGGCAAAAAATACAGAAATTCCCTTCGTTTTGGGGGAAAAAGACAGAAATTCCAATTATTTAGAGGCAAAAATGCAGAAATTCCTCTTATTTTGGAGCAAAAATGAAGAAATTTCCATTTTTTATGGCAAAAAGTTATGCATTTCCCTTATTTTTGGGAAAAAAGGCAGAAATTTCCCGTATTTTGGAGCAAAATTGCAGAAATTCCCCTAATTGTTGGGCAAAAAGGCAGAAATTCCCAATATGTTTGTGCAAAAATACAGAAATTCTCCTTATTTTGGGGCAAAACTCAGAAATTCCACTTCTTTTGGGGCAAAATTCCAGAAATTTCCCTTATTTTGGGGCAAAATTGCAGAAATTTCACTTATTTTGGGGCACAATTGCAGAAATTTCACTTATTTCAGGGAAAAAAGGCAGAAATTTTTATTATTTTGGGGCAAAAAAACAGAAATTCCTAATATTTTGTGGCAAAAATGCAGAAATTCCTCTTATTTTGAGGTAAAAAGGCTGAATTCCCCTTATTTGCAGGCAAAAAGGCAGAAATTTCCCTTATTTTGAGTCAAAATTGCAGAAATTTCACTTATTTCAGGGTAATGAGTCAGAAATTTCCCTTATTTTGGGGCAAAAAAAAAAGAAATTCCCTTTGTTTTGTGGGTAAAAGACAGAAATTCCACTCATTTAGAGGCAAAAAGACAGAAATTCCCCTTATTTTGGAGCAAAAATGAAGAAATTTCATTTTTTATGGCAAAAAGTTATGCATTCCCATTATTTTCGGGCAAAAAGGCAGAAATTCCCCGGATTTTTTAGCAAAATTGCAGAAATTCCCCTAATTTTGGGGCAAAAGGCAGAAATTCCCTTTATTTTGGGGCAAAAATCAGAAAATCCCTTTATTTTGGGGTAAAATTCAAGATATTTCCTTTATTTTGGGGCAAAATTGGAGGAATTTACCTTATTTTGGGGCAAAATTGCAGAAATTTCCCTTATTTGGGGCAAAATTGCAGAAATTTCACTTATTTTCAGGAATAAAGGCTGAAATTTTCTTTATTTTGGGGCAAAAGAAAGAATTTCTTCTTATTTTGGGGCAAAATTGCAGAAATTTCTCTTATTATAAAGAAAAATTGCAGAAATTTTCCTTATTTTAGGGCAAATTGCAGAAATTTCACTTATTTCAGAGAAAAAAAGCCAAAATTTTTCTTATTTTGGGGCAAAAATGCAGAAATTCCCATTATTTTGGGGCAAAAAGGCAGAAATTCGACTTATTTTGGGGTAAAATTGCAGAAATTTCACATATTTCAGGTCAAAAAATCAGAAATCTTCCTTTTTTTGGGGCAAAATTGTAGAAATTTCACTTATTTCATGGAAATAAGTCAGAAATTTCCCTTATTTTGAGGCAAAAAAGACAGAAATTCCCTTTGTTTTGGGGGAAAAAGACAGAAATTCCACTTAGTTAGAGGCAAAAATGCAGAAATTCCGCTTATTTTGGAGCAAAAATGAAGAAATTTCCCTTTTTTATGGCTAAAAGTTATGCATTTCCCTTATTATCGGGCAAAAAGGCAGAAATTCCCCGTATTTTGGAGCAAAATTGCAAAAATTCCCCTAATTGTGGGGCAAAAAGGCAGAAATTCCCAATATGTTGGGGCCATAAGACAGAAATTCTCCTTATTTTGCGGCAAAACTCATAAATTCCACTTATTTTGGCACAAAATTCCAAAATTTCGCTTATTTTGGGGCAAAATTGCAGAAATTTCACTTATTTTGGGGCAAAATTGCAGAAATTTCACTTTTTTCAGGAAAAAAAGGCAGAAATTTTTCTTATTTTGGGGCAAAAATGCAGAAATTCTTAATATTTTTTGGTAAAAATGCAGAAATTCCCCTTATTTTGAGGTAAAAAGGCTGAAATACCTTTTATTTTGGGGCAAAAAGGCAGAAATTTCCCTTATTTTGGGGCAATAAAACAGAAATTCCCCTTATTTTGTGGCAAAAAGGCAGAAATTTCTTTTATTTCGGGGCAAAATTGCAGAAATTTCACTTATTTCAGGGCATAATTTACAAATTCCTTTTATTTTGGGGCCAAAAGAGAGAAATTCCGTTTATTCTTACGTAAAAAGGCAGAAATTTCTATTATTTTGAGGTAAAAAGGCAGAAATTCCTCTTATTTTGGGGCAAAAATGAAGAAATTTCCCTTTTTTGTGGCAAAAGTTATACATTCCCCTTACTTTCGTGATAAAAAGCAGAAATTCCCTGTATTATGAAGTAAAATTGCAGAAATTCTCATAATTTTCAGGCAAAAAAGCAGAAATTCTCTTTATTTTTGGGCAAAAGACAGAAAATCTCCTGTTTTCGGCAGCAAACAGTCAGAAATTCCCCTTATTTTGGGGAAGAATTGCAGAAATTACCTTTACATTGGGGCAAAATTGCAGAAATTTCCTTTATTTTGGGGCAAAATTGCAGAAATTTCACTTATTTCAGGGTAATAAGTCTGAAATTCCCCTTATTTTGGGGCAAAAAAGACAGAAATTCCTTTTGTTTGGGGGGAAAAAGACAGAAATTCCACTTATTTAGAGGCAAAAAAGCAGAAATTACCCTTATTTTTGAGCAAAAATGAAAAAATTTCCCTTTTTTATGGCAAAAGGTTATGCATTCCCTTTATTTTCGGGCAAAAAGGCAGAAATTCCCTGTATTTTGGAGCAAAATTGCAGAAATTTCACTTGTTTCAGAGAAAAAAAGCAAAATTTTTTCTTATTTTGGGGCAAAAGGCAGAAATTCCCATTATTTTGGGGCAAAAAAGCAGAAATTCACCTTATTTTGGGGTAAAATTGCAGAAATTTCACATATTTCAGGGCAAAAAGGCAGAAATTTCCCTTATTTTGGGGCAAAATTGCAGAAATTTCACTTATTTCAGGGTAATAAGTCAGAAATTTTCCTTATTTTGGGGCAAAAACGACAGAAATTCTCTTTGTTTTGGGAAAAAAGACAGAAATTCCACTTATTTAGAGGCAAAAAGGCAGAAATTACCCTTATTTTTGAGCAAAAATGAAAAAATTTCCCTTTTTTATGGCAAAGGTTATGCATTCCCTGTATTTTCGGGCAAAAAGGCAGAAATTCCCTGTATTTTGGAGCAAAATTGCAGAAATTTCCATAATTGAGGTGCAAAAAGGCAGAAATTCCCTATATGTTGGGGCAAAAAGACAGAAATTCTCCTTATTTGGGGCAAAACTCAGAAATTCCACTTATTTTGGGGCAAAATTGCAAAAATTTCCAATATTTTGGGGCAAAATTGCAGAAATTTCACTTATTTCAGGGAAAAAAAGCAGAAATTTTCTTTATTTTGGGGAAAAAGGCTGAAATTCCTAATATTTTGTGGCAAAAATGCAGAAATTCCCCTTATTTTGAGGTAAAAATGCTGAAATTCCCCTTATTTGGGGGCAAAAAGGCAGAAATTTACCTTATTTTGGGGCAAAATTGCAGAAATTTCACTTATTTCAGGGTAATAAGTCAGAATATTTTCTTATTTTGGGGCAAAATACAGAAAATCCCTTTGTTTTGGGGGAAAAAGCCAGATATTCCATTTATTTAGAGGCAAAAAGGCAGAAATTCCCCTTTTTTGGAGCAAAAATGAAGAAATTTCCCTTTTTATGGCAAAAAGGTATGCATTCCCATTATTTTTGGGCAAAAAGGCAGAAATTCCCAGTATTTTGGAACAAAATTGCAGAAATTCCCTTAATTTTGGAGCAAAAGGCAGAAATTCTCTTTATTTTGAGGCCAAAATCAGAAATTCTCCATATTTTGGGGCAAAATTCCAGAAATTTCTTTATTTTGAAGCAAAATTGCAGGAATTTACCTTATTTTGTAGCAAAGTTGCAGAAATTTCCCTTATATGGGGCAAAATTGCAGAAATTTCACTTATATTCAGGTAAAAAGGCTGAAATTCCTTATATTTCGGGGCAAAAAGGCAGAAATTTCCCTTATTTTGGGGCAAAAAGACAGAAATTCTCCTTATTTTGTAGCAAAAAGGCAGAAATTTCTTTTATTTTGGGGCCAAATTGCAGAAATATCACTTATTTCAGGGCATATTTCAAAAATTCCTTTTATTTTGGGGCAAAAAGACAGAAAATCCATTTATTTTTGGATAAAAAGGCAGAAATTTCACTTATGTTGAGGTAAAAAGGCAGAAATTCCTCTTATTTTGGGGCAAAAATGAAGAAATTTCACTTTTTTGTGGCAAAAGGTATACCTTCCCCTTACTTTCGGGATAAATAGCAGAAATTTCCCGTATTTTGAAGCAAAATTGCAGAAATTCTCCTAATTTTCGGGCAAAAAGTCAGAAATTGTTTTTATTTTGGGGCAAAAAGACAGAAAATCTTCTTTTTTCGGGAGCAAACTGTCAGAAATTCCTATTATTTTTGGGCAAAATTGCAGAAATTTCCTTTACATTGGGGCAAAATTGCAGAAATTTCCCTTATTTTAGGGCAAAATTGCAAAAATTTCACTTATTTCAGGGTAATAAGTAAGAAATTCCCCTTATTTTGGGGCAAAAAAGACAGAAATTCCCTTTGTTTTGGGGGAAAAAGACAGAAATTACACTTATTTAGAGGCAAAAAGTAGAAATTCCCCTTATTTGAAGCAAAAATGAAGAAATTTCTCTTTTTATGGCAAAAAGGTATGCATTGCCATTATTTTCAGGCAAAAAGGCAGAAATTCCCTGTATTTTGGAGCAAAATTGCAGAAATTTCCCTAATTTTGGGGCAAAAGGCAGAAATTTCCTTTATTTTGAGTCAAAAATCAGAAATTCTTCATGTTTTGGGGCAAAATTCTAGAAATTTCCTTTTTTTGGGGGAAAATTACAGGAATTTACCTTATTTTAAGGCAAAATTGCAGAAATTTCCCTTATTTGGGGCAAAATTGCAAAAATTTCACTTATTTTCAGGTAAAAAGGCTGAAATTTCCTTTATTTTAAGGCAAAAAGAGAGAAATTCCCTTTATTTTGGGGAAAAAAGGCAGAAATTCACCGTATTTTGGGATAAAATTGCAGAAATTTCACATATTTCAGGGCAAAAAGGCAGAAATTTCCCTTATTTTGTGGCAAAATTGCAGAAATTTCACTTATTTAAAAGTAATAAATCAGAAATTCCACTTATTTTGGGGCAAAAAAGACAGAAATTCCCTTTGTTTTGGGGGAAAAAGACAGAAATTCCACTTATTTAGAGGCAAAAATGCAGAAATTCCCCTTATTTTGGAGCAAAAATGAAGAAATTTCCCTTTTTATGGCTAAAAGGTATGCATTCCCCTTACTATTGGGAAAAAGCAGAAATTCCCCGTATTTTGAAGCAAAATTTAAGAAATTCTCAAAATTTTCGGCCACAAAGGAAGAAATTCTCTATATTTTGTGGCAAAAAGGCAGAAATTTCTTTTATTTTGGGGCCAAATTGCAGTAATTTCACTTATTTCAGGGCATAATTCAAAAATTCCTTTTATTTTGGGGCAAAAAGACAGAAAATCCGTTTATTTTTGGGGAAAAACACAGAAATTCCACTTATTTAGAGGCAAAAAGGCAGAAATTCCCTTTATTTCGGAGAAAAAATGAAGAAATTTCCCTTTTTATGGCAAAAAGGTATGCCTTCCCATTAATTTCGGGCAAAAAGGCAGAAATTCCCCGTATTTGGAGCAAAATTGCAGAAATTCCCCTAATTTTGGAACAAAAGGCAGAAATTCCCTTTATTTTGGGGCAAAAATCAGAAATTCCCTTTATTTTGGGGAAAAAATTCCTAAAATTTCCTTTACACTGGGGCAAAATTGCAGAAATTTCCCTTATTTGGGGCAAAAGTGCAGAAATTTCAGTTATTTTCTGGTAAAAAGGCTGAAATTTCCTTTATTTTGGGGCAAAAAGGGAGAAATTCCCCTTATTTATGGGCAAAATTGCAGAAATTTCTCTTATTATGGGATAAAATTGCAGAAATTTCCCTTATTTTTGGGCAAATTTGCAGAAATTTCACTTATTTCAGAGAAAAAAAGCAAAAATTTTTCTTATTTTGGGGCAAAAAGGCAGAAATTCCCATTATTTTGGGGCAAAAAGGCAGTAATTCACCTTATTTTGGGGTAAAATTGCAGAAATTTCCCATATTTCAGGTCAAAAAGGCAGAAATTTTTTTTATTTTGGGGCAAAATTGCAGAAATTTTACATATTTCAGGGTAATAAGTCAGAAATTCCCCTTATTTTGGGGAAAAAAGACAGAAATTCCCTTTGATTTGAGGCAAAAGAGAAGAAATTCCACTTATTGAGAAGCAAAAAGGCAGAAATTCCCCTAATTTTGGAGCAAAAATAAAGAAATTTCTTTTTTTTATGACAAAAGGTTATTCATTCCCTTTATTTTCAGGCAAAAAGGCAGAAATTCCCTGTATTTTGGAGCAAAATTGCAGAAATTCCCCTAATTGTGGTGCAAAAATGCAGAAATAACCTATATGTTGGGGCAAAAAGACAGAAATTCTCCTTATTTGGGGCAAAACTCAGAAATTCCACTTATTTTGGGGCAAAATTGCAGAAATTTCACTTATTTTCGGGCAAAATTGCAATAATTTCTCTTATTTCAGGGTAAAAAGGCAGGAATTTTCCTTATTTTAGGGGAAAAGGCAGAAATTCCTAATATTTTGTGGCAAAAATGCAAAAATTCCCCTTATTTTGAGGTAAAAATGCTGAAATTCCCCTTATTTGAGGGCAAAAAGACAGAAATTCCCCTTATTTTGGGGCAAAAAAGACAGAAATTCCCGTTGTTTTGGGGGAAAAAGACAGAAATTCCACTTATTTAGAGGCAAAAAGGCAGAAATTCCCCTTTTTTTTGGAAAAAAATGAAGAACTTTCCCTTTTTATGGCAAAAAGGTATGCATTCCCATTATTTTCGGGCAATAGGGCAGAAATTTCCCGTATTTTGGAGCAAAATTGCAGAAAATCCCTTAATTTTGGGGCAAAAGGCAGAAATTTTCTTTATTTTGGGGCCAAAATCAGAAATTCCCCTTATTTTGGGGCAAAATTCAAGAAATTTCCTTAATTTTGGGGCAAAATTGCAGGAATTTACCTTATTTTGGAGCAAAATTGCAGAAATTTCCATTATATGGGGCAAAATTACAGAAATTTCACTTATTTTCAGCTAAAAAGGCTGAAATTTCCTTTATTTTGGGGCAAAAAAGAAGAAATTCCCCTTATTTTGGAGCAAAATTGCAGAAATTTCTCTTATTATGGAGAAATATTGCAGAAATTTCCATTAATTTATAGCAAAATTGCAGAAATTTCACTTATTTCAGAGAAAAAAAGCAAAATTTTTTTTTATTTTGGAGCAAAAAGGCAGAAATTTCCAATATTTTGCAGCAAAAAGGAAGAAATTCACCTTATTTTGGGGTAAAATTGCAGAAATTTCACATATTTCAGGGTAAAAAGGCAGAAATTTCTCATATTTTGTGGCAAAAAATACAGAAATTCCCTTTGTTTTAAGGGAAAAAGAAAGAAATTCCACTTATTTAGAGGCAAAAAGGCAGAAATTCCCATTATTTTGGAGCAAAAATGAAGAAATTTCTCTTTTTTATGGCAAAAAGTTATGCATTCCCCTTATTTTCGGGCAAAAAGGCAGAAATTCCCCATATTTTGGAGCAAAATTGCAGAAATTCCCCTAATTGTGGGGCAAAAATGCTGAAATTCCCCATATGTTAGGGCAAAAATACAGAATTTCTCCATATTTTGGGGCAAAACTAAGAAATTCCAATTCTTTTGGGGCAAAATTCCAGAAATTTCCCTTATTTTGGGGCAAAATTGCAGAAATTTCACTTATTTTGGGGCAAAATTGCAGAAATTTCACTTATTTCAGGGAAAAAAGGCAGAAATTTTCTTATTTTGGGGCAAAAAGGCAGAAATTCTTAATATTTTGTGGCAAAAATTCAGAAATTCCTCTTAATTTGAGGTAAACAGGCTGAAATTCCCCTTATTTGGGGGCAAAAAGGCAGAAATTTCCCTTATTTTGGGGCAAAATTGCAGAAATTTCACTTATTTCAGGGTAATGAGTCAGATTTCCCATTATTTTGGGGCAAAAAAGAGAGAAATTCCCTTTGTTTTGTGGGAAAAAGACAGAAATTCCACTTATTTAGCGGCAAAAAGTCAGAAATTCCCCTTATTTTTGAGCAAAAATGAAGAAATTTCATTTTTTACAGCAAAAAGGTATGCATTTCCATTATTTTCGGGCAAATGGCAGAAATTCCTTGTATTTTAGAGCAAAATTGCAGAAATTCCCCTAATTTTGGGGCAAAAGGCAGAAATTCCCTTTATTTTGGGGCAAAAATCAGAATCCCTTTATTTTGAAGCAAAATTCAAGAAATTTCCTTTATTTTGCGGCAAAATTTCAGGAATTTACCTTATTTTGGGGCAAAATTGCAGAAATTTCCCATATTTGGGGCAAAATTGCAGAAATTTCACTTATTTTCAGAAAAAAAGGCTAAAATTTCCTTTATTTTGGGGCAAAAAGGGAGAAATTCCCCTTATTTTGGGGGCAAAATGGCAGAAATTTCCCTTATTATGGGGAAAAATTGCAGAAATTTTCCTTATTTTAGGGCAAAATTGCAGAAATTTAACTTATTTCAGAGAAAAAAAGCAAAAATTTTTCTTATTTTTGTGCAAAAAGGCAGAAATTCCCATTATTTTGGGGCAAAAATGCAGAAATTCGACTTATTTTGTGGTAAATTTGAAGAAATTTCACATATTTCATGGCAAAAAGGCAGAAATTTCCTTTATTTTGAGGCAAAATTGCCGAAATTTCAATTATTTCATGGTAATAAGTCAAAAATTCCCCTTATTTTGGGGCAAAAAAGACAGAAATTCCCTTTGTTTTGGGGGAAAAAGACAGAAATTCCACTTATTTAGAGGCAAAAAGGCAGAAATTCCTTTATTTTGGAGCAAAAATGAAGAAATTTCCCTTTTTTATGGCAAAAAGTTATGCATTCCTCTTATTTTCGGGCAAAAAGACATAAATTCCCTGTATTTTGGAGCAAAATTGCAGAAATTCCCCTAATTTTGAGGCAAAAAGGCAGAAATTCCCAATATGTTGGGGCAAAAAGACAGAAATTCTCCTTATTTTGGGGCATAACTCAGACATTCCACTTATTTTGGGGCAAAATTCCAAAATTTCGCATATTTTGGAGCAAAATTGCAGAAGTTTCTCTTATTTTGGGGCTAAATTGCAGAAATTTCACTCATTTCAGGGAAAAAAGGCAGAAATTTTCCTTATTTTAAGGCAAAAATGCAGAAATTCTTAATATTTTGTGGCAAAAATGCAGAAATTCCCCTTTTTTTGAGGTAAAAAGGCTGAAATTCTGTTTATTTTTGGGTAAAAAAGCAGAAATTTCACTTATTTTGAGGTAAAAATGCAGAAATTTCTCTTATTTTGGGGAAAAATGAAGAAATTTCTCTTTTTTGTGGCAAAAGGTATACATTCCCCTTACTTTCGGGATACAAAGCAGAAATTCCCCATATTTTGAAAAAAAATTGCAGAAATTCTCCTAATTTTTGGGCAAAAAGACAGAAATTCTCCTTATTTTGGAGCAAAAAGACAGAAAATCTTCTTTTTTTCAGGAGCAAATTGTCAGAAATTTCCCTTATTTTGGGGCAAAATTGCAGATATTTCCTTTACATTGGGGCAAAATTGCAGAAATTTCATTTATTTTAGGGTAATAAGTAAGAAATTCCTCTTATTTTGGGGCAAAAAAGACAAAAATTCTCTTTGTTTTGGAAGAAAAAGACCGAAATTCCACTTATTTAGAGGCAAAAAAGCAGAAATTACCGTTATTTTTGAGCAAAAATAAAGAAATTTTCCATTTTTAGGGCAAAAAGTAATGCATTACCCTTATTTTCGGGCAAAAAGACAGAAATTCTCCGTATTTTGGAGCAAAATTGAAGAAATTCCCCTAATTGTGGGGTACAAAGGCAGAAATTCCCTATATATTGGGGCAAAAACACAGAAATTCTTCTTATTTTAAGGCAAACCTCAGAAATTCCACTTATTTTGGGGCAAAATTCCAGAAATTTCCCTTATTTTGGGGCAAAATTGCAGAAATTTCCTTTAATTTGGGGCAAAATTGCAGAAATTTCACTTATTTCAGAGAAAAAAAAAACAAAAATTTTTCTTATTTTGGGACAAAAAGGCAGAAATTCCCATTATTTTAGGGCAAAAAAGCAGAAATTCACCTTATTTTGGGGGTAAAATTGCAGAAATTTCACATATTTCAGGGCAAAAAGGCAGAAATTTCTTTTATTTTGGGGCAAAATTGTAGAAATTTCACTTATTTTGGGGCAAAATTGCAGAAATTTCACTTATTTCAGGGAAAAAAGGCAGAAATTTTCCTTAATTTGGGGCAAAAATGCAGAAATTCTTAATATTTTGTGGAAAAATGCAGAAATTCCCTCTTATTTTGAGGTAAAAACGCTGAAATTCCCCTTATTTGGGGGCAAAAAGGCAGAAATTTCCCTTATTTTGGGGCAAAAAGACAGTAATTCTTCTTATTTTGTGGCAAAATGGCAGAAATTTCTTTTATTTTGGGGCAAAATTGCAGAAATATCACTTATTTCAGGGCATAATTCAAAAATTCCTATTATTTTGGGGCAAAAAGACAGAAATTCCATTTATTTTTGGGTAAAAAGGGAGAAATTCAATTATTTTGAGGTAAAAAGCAGAAATTCCTTTTATTTTGGGGCAAAAATGAAGAAATTTCCCTTTTTTGTGGCAAAAGGTATACATTCCCCTTACTTTCGGGATAAAAAGCAAAAATTCCCCATATTTTGAAGCAAAATTGCAGAAATTTTCATAATTTTCGGGCAAAAAAGCAGAAATTCTCCTTATTTTGGGGCAAAAAGACAGAAAATCTCCTTTTTTCGGGAGCAAACAGTCAGAAATTCCTCTTATTTTGGGGCAAAATTGCAGAAATTTCCTTTACACTGTGGCAAAATTGCAGAAATTTCCCTTATTTTGGGGCAAAATTGCAGAAATTTCACTTATTTCAGGGTAATAAGTCAGAATTTTCCCTTATTTTGGGACAAAAAAGACAGAAATTCCCTTTGTTTTGGGAGAAAAAGACAGAAATTCCACATAGTTAGAGGCAAAAATTCAGAAATTCCCCTTATTTTGGAGCAAAATTGCAGAATTCCCAAATTTTGGGGCAAAAGGCATAAATTCCCGTTATTTTGGGGCAAAAATCTGAAATTCTCCTTATTTTGGGGCAAAAATAAAGAAATTTCCTTTATTTTGGGGCAAAATTGCAGGAATTTACCTTATTTTGGTGCAAAATTGCACAAATTTCCCTTATTTGGTGCAAAATTGCAGAAAATTCAGATATTTTCAAGTAAAAAGGCTGAAATTTTCTTTATTTTGGGGCAAAAAGGAAGACATTCCCCTTATTTTTGGGCAAAATTGCAGAAATTTCCCTTGTTATGGGAAAAAATTGCAGAAATTTCCCTTATTTTAGGGCAAAATTGCAGAAATTTCACTTATTTCGGAGAAATAAAGCAAAAATGTTTTTTATTTTGAAGCAAAAAGACAGAAATTTCCATTATTTTAGGGCAAAAAGGCAGAAATTCACCTTATTTTGGGGTAAAATTGCAGAAATTTCACATATTTCAGGGCAAAAAGGCAGAAATTTCCCTTATTTTGGGGCAAAATTGCAGAAATTTCACTTATTTCAGGGTAATAAGTCAGAAATTCCCCTTGTTTTGGGGCAAAAAATACAGAAATTCCACATATTTAGAGGCAAAAGGGCAGAAATTCCCCTTATTTTGGAGCAAAAATTAAGAAATTTCCCTTTTTTATGGCAAAAAGTTATGCATTTCCCTTATTTTTGGGAAAAAGGCAGAAATTCCCCGTAATTTGGAGCAAAATTGCAGAAATTCCCCTAATTGTGGGGCAAAAAGGTAGAAATTCACTGTATGTTGGGGCAAAAAGTCAGAAATTCTTCTTATTTTGGGGCAAAACTCAGAAATTCCACTTTTTTTAGGGCAAAATTCCAGAAATTTCCCTTATTTTGGGCCAAAATTGCAGAAATTTTACTTATTTTGGGGCAAAATTGCAGAAATTTCACTTATGTCAGGGAAAAAAGGCAGAAATTTTTCTTATTTTGGGGCAAAAAAACAGAAATTCCTAATATTTTGTGGCAAAAATGCAGAAATTCCTCTTATTTTGAGGTAAAAATGCTGAATTCCCCTTATTTGGGGGTAAAAAGGCAGAAATTTCCCTTATTTTGGGGTATAATTGCAGAAATTTCACTTATTTCAGTGTTTATAAGTCAGAAATTCCCCTTATTTTGGGGCAAAATAGAGAGAAATTCCATTTGTTTTGTGAGAAAAAGACAGAAATTCCACTTATTTAGAGGCAAAAAGGCAGAAATTCCATTTATTTTGGAGCAAAAATGAAGAAATTTCATTTTTTTTTGGCAAAAAGGTATGCATTCCCATTATTGTCGGGCAAAAAGGCAGAAATTCCCCGTATTTTGGAGCAAAATTGCAGAAATTCCCCTAATTTCGGGGCAAAAGGCAGAAATTCCCTTTATTTTGGGGCAAAAATCAGAAAATCCCTCTATTTTGGGGCAAAATTCAAGAAATTTCCTTTATTTTGGGCCAAAATACTGGAATTTACTTTATTTTGGAGCAAAATTGCAGAAATTTCCCTTATTTGGGGCAAAATTGCCGAAATTTCCCTTATTTTGGGCCAAAATTGCAGAAATTTCACTTATTTCAGTGTAATAAGTCAGAAATTCCCCTTATTTTGAGGCAAAAAAGAAAGAAATTCCCTTTGTTTTGAGGGGAAAAGAGAAATTTCACTTAGTTAGAGGCAAAAATGCAGAAATTCCCCTTATTTTGGAGCAAAAATGAAGAAATTTTCCGTTTTATGGCAAAAAGATATGCATTTCCATTATTTTCGGGCAAAAAAGCAGAAATTCCCCGTATTTTGGAGCAAAATTGCAGAAATTCCCAAATTTTGGGGCATAAGGCAGAAATTCCCCTTATTTTGGGGCAAAATTCAAAAATTTCCTTTATTTTGGCGCAAAATTGCAAGAATTTATCTTATTTTGGGGCAAAATTGCAGAAATTTCCTTTATTTTGGGCAAAATTGCAAAAAATTCACTTATTTTCAGGTAAAAAAGCTGAAATTCCCTCTATTTTGAGACAAAAAGGGAGAAATTCCCCTTATTTTGGGGCAAAATTGCAGAAATTTCCCTTGTTATGGGAAAAATTGCAGAAATTTCCCTTATTTTAGGGCAAAATAACAAAAATTTCACTTATTTCTGAGAAAGAAAGCAAAAACTGTTTCTTATTTTGGGGCAAAAAGGCAGAAATTCACCTTATTTAGGGGTAAAATTGCAGAAATTTCACATATTTCAGGGCAAAAAGGAAGAAATTTCCCTTATTTTGGGACAAAATTGCAGTAATTTCACATATTTCAGGGCAAAAAAGCAGAAATTTCCCTTATTTTGGGGCAAAAATACAGAAATTCCCGTTGTTTTGGGGGGAAAAGACAGAAATTCCACTTATTTAGAGGCAAAAATGTAGAAATTCCCCTTATTTTGGAGCAAAAATGAAGAAATTTCCCTTTTTTGTGGCAAAAAGTTATGCATTTCTCTTATTTTTGAGAAAAAAGGCAGGAATTCCTCAAATTTTGGAGCAAAATTGCAGAAATTCCCCTAATTGTGGGGCAACAAGGCAGAAATTCCCTATATGTTGGGGTAAAAAGACAGAAATTCTGCTTATTTTTGGGCAAAACTCAGAAATTCCACTTCTTTTGGGGCATAATTCCAGAAATTTCCCTTATTTTGATGAAAAATTGCAGAAATTTCACTTATTTTGGGGCAAAATTGCAGAAATTTCACTTATTTCAGGCAAAAGATGCAGAAATTTTCCTTATTTTTGGGCAAAAAACCAGAAATTCCTAATATTTTGTGGCAAAAATGCAGAAATTCCTTTTTTTTTGAGGTAAATAGGCTGAATTCCCATTATTTGGGGGCAAAAAGGCAGAAATTTCCCTTATTTTGGGGCAAAATTGCAGAAATTTCACTTATTTCAGGGTAATGAGTCAGAAATTCCCCTTATTTTGGGGCAAAAAAGACAGAAATTCCCTTTGTTTTGGGGGAAAAAGACAGAAATTCCACTTATTTAGAGACAAAAAAGCAGAAATTCCCCTTATTTTGGAGCAAAAATGAAGAAATTTCATTTTTTATGGCAAAAAAGTATGCATTCCAAATATTTTCCGGAAAAAAGGCAGAAATTCCCTGTATTTTGGAGCAAAATTGCAGAAATTTCTCTAATTTTTGGGCCAAAGGCAGAAATTCCCTTTATTTTGGGGCAAAAATCAGAAAATCCATTCATTATGGGGCAAAATTCAAAAAATTTCCTTAATTTTGGGGCAAAATTGAAGGAATTTACCTTATTGTGTGGAAAAATTGGAGAAATTTTCCTTATTTTAGGGCAAAATTGCAGAAATTTCACTTATTTCAGAAAAAAAATTTTTTTCTTATTTTGGGGCAAAAAGGCAGAAATTCGACTTATATTGGGTAAAATTTCAGAAATTTCACATATTTCAGGGCAAAAATGCAGAAATTTCCCTTATTTTTGGGCAAAATTGCAGAAATTTCACTTATTTCATGGTAATAAGTAAGAAATTCCCCTTATTTTGGGGCAAAAACACAGAAAATCCCTTTGTTTTTGGGGAAAAAGACAGAAATTCCACTTATTTAGAGGCAAAAAGGCAGAAATTCCCCTTATTTTGGAGCAAAAATGAAGAAATTTCCCTTTTTTATGGCAAAAAGTTATGCATTCCCCTTATTTTCGGGCAAAAAGGCAGAAATTCTCTGTATTTTGGAGCAAAATTGCAGAAATTCCTATAATTGTGGGGTAAAAAGGCAGAAATTTTCAATATGTTGGGGCAAAAAGACAGAAATTCTCCTTATTTTGAGGAATAACTCAGAAATTCCACATATTTTGGTGCAAAATTCCAAAATTTCGCTTATTTTGGGGCAAAATTGCAGAAATTTCACTTATTTTGGGGCAAAATTGCAGAAATTTCACTTATTTTAGGGAAAAAAGGCAGAAATTTTTTTTTATTTTGGGGCAAAAATGCAGAAATTCTTAATATTTTGTGGCAAAAACGCAGAAATTCCCCTTATTTTGTGGTAAAAAGGATGAAATTCCTTTTATTTGGGGGCAAAAAGGCAAAAATTTCCCTTATTTTGGGGCAAAAAGACAGAAATTCCGTTTATTTTTGGGTAAAAAGGCAGAAATTTAACTTATTTTGGGGTAAAAGGCAGAAATTCCTCTTATTTTGGGGCAAAAATGAAGAAATTTCTCCTTTTTGTGGCAAAAGGTATACATTCCCCTTACTTTCGGGATAAAAAGCAGAAATTCCCCGTATTTTGAAGCAAAATTGCAGAAATTCTCCTAATTTTCGGGCAAAAAGACAGAAATTCTCCTTATTTTGTGTCAAAAACACAGAAAATCTTCTTTTTTCGGGATCAAACTGTCAGAAATTCCCCTTATTTTTGGGGCAAAATTGCAGAAATTTCCTTTATTTTGGGGCAAAATTGCAGGAATTTACCTTATTTTGGGGCAAAATTGCAGAAATTTCACTTATTTCAGGGTAATAAGTCAGAAATTCCCCTTATTTTGGGGCAAAAAAGAAAGAAATTCCCTTTGTTTTGGGGGGAAAAGACAGAAATTCCACTTATTTAGAGGCAAAAAGGCAGAAATTCCCCTTATTTAGGAGCAAAAATGAAGAAATTTCTCTTTTTATGGCAAAAAGGTATGCATTCCCATTATTTTCAGGCAAAAAGGCAGAAATTCCCCGTATTTTGGAGCAAAATTGCAGAAATTCCCCTAATTTTGGGACAAAAAGAAGAAATTCCCTTTATTTTAGGGCAAAAATCAGAAATTCCCCATATTTTGGGGGAAATTCTAGAAATTTCCATTTTTTGGGGGCAAAATTAAAGGAATTTACCTTATTTTGGGGCAAAATTGCAGAAATTTCCCTTATTTGGGGCAAAATTGCAGAAATTTCACTTATTTTCAGGTAAAAAGGCTGAAATTTCCTATATTTTGGGGCAAAAAGAAAGAAATTCCCTTTATTTTGGGGCAAAATTGCAAACATTTCCCTTATTATAGAAAAAAATTGCAGAAATTTCCCTTATTTTAGGGCAAAATTGAAGAAATTTCACTTATTTCAGAGAAAAAAAGCAAAAATTTTTCTTATTTTGGGGCAAAAAGGCAGAAATTCCCATAATTTTAGAAAAAAAGGCAGAAATTCATCGTATTTTAAGGTAAAATTGCAGAAATTTCACATATTTTAGGGCAAAAAGGCAAAAATTTCCCTTATTTTGGGGCAAAATTGCAGAAATTTCACTTATTTTAGGGTAATAAGTCAAAATTCCCCTCATTTTGGGGCAAAAAAGACAGAAATTCCCTTTGTTTGAGGGAAAAACACAGAAATTCCATTTATTTAGAGGCAAAAAGGAAGAAATTCTCCTTATTTTGGAGCAAAAATGAAGAAATTCCCCTAATTGTGGGGCAAAAAGGCAGAATTTCCCTATATGTTGGGGCAAATAGACAGAAATTCTCCTTATTTTGGGGCAAAACTAAGAAATTCCACTTATTTGGAAGAAAAATTCCATAAATTTCCTTAATTTTGGGGCAAAATTGCAAAAATTTCACTTATTTTGGGGCAAAATTGCAGAAATTTCACTTATTTCTGATAAAAAAAGCAAAAATTTTTCTCATTTTTGGTGCAAAAGGCAGAAATTCCCATTATTTTGGGGCAAAAAAGCAGAAATTCACCTTATTTTGGGGTAAAATTGCAGAAATTTCACATATTACAGGGAAAAAAGCAGCAATTTCCTTTATTTTGGGGCAAAATTGGAGAAATTTCACTTATTTCAGGGAAAAAAGGCAGAAAATTTCCTTATTTTAGGGTAAAAATGCATAAATTCTTAATATTTTGTGGCAAAAATGCAGAAATTCCCCTTATTTTGAGGTAAAAAGGCTGAAATTCCCCTTATTTGGGGGCAAAAAGGCAGAAATTTCCTTTATTTTGGGGCAAAAAGACAGTAATTCCCCTTATTTTGTGGCAAAAACGCAGAAATTTCTTTTATTTTGGGGCAAAATTGCAGAAATATCACTTATTTCAAGGAATAATTCAAAAATTCCATTTATTTTGGGGCAAAAAGACAGAAATTCTCCATGTTTTGGGGCAAAACTCAGAAATTCCACTTATTTTGGGGCAAAATTCCAGAAATTTCCCTTATTTTGGGGCAAAATTGCAGAAATATCACTTATTTTGTCGCAAAATTGCAGAAATTTCACTTATTTCAGGAAAAAAGGCAGAAATTTTCTTTATTTTGAGGCAAAAATGCAGAAATTCTTAAAATTTTGTGGCAAAAATGCAGAAATTCCCCTTATTTTGAGGAAAAAGGGCGAAATTCTTATTATTAGGGGGCAAAAAGGCAGAAATTTCCCTTATTTTGGGGCAAAAAGATAGAAATTCCCCTTATTTTGTGGCAAAAAGGCAGAAATTTCTTTTATTTTGGGGCAAAATTGCAGAAATTTCACTTATTTTAGGGCATTATTCAAAAATTCCTTTAATTTTGGGGCAAAAAGACAGAAATTTCATTTATTTTTGGGTATTAAGGCAGAAATTTCCCTTATTTTGATGTAAAAAGGCAGAAATTCCTCTCATTTTGGGGCAAAAATGAAGAAATTTTCCTTTTTTGTGTTAAAAGGTATACATTCCCCTTACTTTCGGGATAAAAAGCAGAAATTCCCCGTATTTTGAAGCAAAATTGCAGAAATTCTCCTAATTTTCGGGCAAAAAGACAGAAATTCTCCTTATTTTGTGTCAAAAACACAGAAAATCTTCTTTTTTCGGGATCAAACTGTCAGAAATTCCCCTTATTTTTGGGGCAAAATTGCAGAAATTTCCTTTATTTTGGGGCAAAATTGCAGGAATTTACCTTATTTTGGGGCAAAATTGCAGAAATTTCACTTATTTCAGGGTAATAAGTCAGAAATTCCCCTTATTTTGGGGCAAAAAAGAAAGAAATTCCCTTTGTTTTGGGGGGAAAAGACAGAAATTCCACTTATTTAGAGGCAAAAAGGCAGAAATTCCCCTTATTTAGGAGCAAAAATGAAGAAATTTCTCTTTTTATGGCAAAAAGGTATGCATTCCCATTATTTTCAGGCAAAAAGGCAGAAATTCCCCGTATTTTGGAGCAAAATTGCAGAAATTCCCCTAATTTTGGGACAAAAAGAAGAAATTCCCTTTATTTTAGGGCAAAAATCAGAAATTCCCCATATTTTGGGGGAAATTCTAGAAATTTCCATTTTTTGGGGGCAAAATTAAAGGAATTTACCTTATTTTGGGGCAAAATTGCAGAAATTTCCCTTATTTGGGGCAAAATTGCAGAAATTTCACTTATTTTCAGGTAAAAAGGCTGAAATTTCCTATATTTTGGGGCAAAAAGAAAGAAATTCCCATTATTTTGGGGCAAAATTGCAAACATTTCCCTTATTATAGAAAAAAATTGCAGAAATTTCCCTTATTTTAGGGCAAAATTGAAGAAATTTCACTTATTTCAGAGAAAAAAAGCAAAAATTTTTCTTATTTTGGGGCAAAAAGGCAGAAATTCCCATAATTTTAGAAAAAAAGGCAGAAATTCATCGTATTTTAAGGTAAAATTGCAGAAATTTCACATATTTTAGGGCAAAAAGGCAAAAATTTCCCTTATTTTGGGGCAAAATTGCAGAAATTTCACTTATTTTAGGGTAATAAGTCAAAATTCCCCTCATTTTGGGGCAAAAAAGACAGAAATTCCCTTTGTTTGAGGGAAAAACACAGAAATTCCATTTATTTAGAGGCAAAAAGGAAGAAATTCTCCTTATTTTGGAGCAAAAATGAAGAAATTCCCCTAATTGTGGGGCAAAAAGGCAGAATTTCCCTATATGTTGGGGCAAATAGACAGAAATTCTCCTTATTTTGGGGCAAAACTAAGAAATTCCACTTATTTGGAAGAAAAATTCCATAAATTTCCTTAATTTTGGGGCAAAATTGCAAAAATTTCACTTATTTTGGGGCAAAATTGCAGAAATTTCACTTATTTCTGATAAAAAAAGCAAAAATTTTTCTCATTTTTGGTGCAAAAGGCAGAAATTCCCATTATTTTGGGGCAAAAAAGCAGAAATTCACCTTATTTTGGGGTAAAATTGCAGAAATTTCACATATTACAGGGAAAAAAGCAGCAATTTCCTTTATTTTGGGGCAAAATTGGAGAAATTTCACTTATTTCAGGGAAAAAAGGCAGAAAATTTCCTTATTTTAGGGTAAAAATGCATAAATTCTTAATATTTTGTGGCAAAAATGCAGAAATTCCCCTTATTTTGAGGTAAAAAGGCTGAAATTCCCCTTATTTGGGGGCAAAAAGGCAGAAATTTCCTTTATTTTGGGGCAAAAAGACAGTAATTCCCCTTATTTTGTGGCAAAAACGCAGAAATTTCTTTTATTTTGGGGCAAAATTGCAGAAATATCACTTATTTCAAGGAATAATTCAAAAATTCCATTTATTTTGGGGCAAAAAGACAGAAATTCTCCATATTTTGGGGCAAAACTCAGAAATTCCACTTATTTTGGGGCAAAATTCCAGAAATTTCCCTTATTTTGGGGCAAAATTGCAGAAATATCACTTATTTTGTCGCAAAATTGCAGAAATTTCACTTATTTCAGGAAAAAAGGCAGAAATTTTCTTTATTTTGAGGCAAAAATGCAGAAATTCTTAAAATTTTGTGGCAAAAATGCAGAAATTCCCCTTATTTTGAGGAAAAAGGGCGAAATTCTTATTATTAGGGGGCAAAAAGGCAGAAATTTCCCTTATTTTGGGGCAAAAAGATAGAAATTCCCCTTATTTTGTGGCAAAAAGGCAGAAATTTCTTTTATTTTGGGGCAAAATTGCAGAAATTTCACTTATTTTAGGGCATTATTCAAAAATTCCTTTAATTTTGGGGCAAAAAGACAGAAATTTCATTTATTTTTGGGTATTAAGGCAGAAATTTCCCTTATTTTGATGTAAAAAGGCAGAAATTCCTCTCATTTTGGGGCAAAAATGAAGAAATTTTCCTTTTTTGTGTTAAAAGGTATACATTCCCCTTACTTTCGGGATAAAAAGCAGAAATTCCCCGTATTTTGAAGCAAAATTTCAGAAATTCTCATAATTTTCGGGTAAAAAGGCAGAAATTCCATTAATTTTGGGACATAAGAAGAAATTCCCTTTATTTTGACACAAAAATCAGAAATTCCCCATCTTTTGGGGCAAAATTCAAGAAATTTCCTTTATTTTGGGGCAAAATTGCAGGAATTTACCTTATTTTGTGGCAAAATTGCAGAAATTTCCATTATTTGGGGCAAAATTGCAAAAATTTCACTTATTTTCAGGTAAGGCTGAAATTTCCTTTATTTTCGGGCAAAAAGGGAGAAATTCCCCTTATTTTGGGGCAAAATTGCAGAAATTTCCTTTATTATGGGAAATATTGCAGAAATTTCACTTATTTCAGAGAAAAAAAAGCAAAAATGTTTCTTATTTTGGGGCAAAAAGGCAGAAATTCCCATTATTTTGGGGCAAAAAGGCAGAAATTCACCTTATTTTGGGGTAAAATTGCAGAAATTTTAAATATTTCAGGGAAAAAGGCAGAAATTTCCCTTATTTTGGGGCAAAAAAGACAGAAATTCCCTTTGTTTTGGGCAAAAAAAGACAGAAATTCCACGTATTTAGAGGCAAAAATGCAGAAATTCCCTTTGTTTGGAGCAAAAATGAAGAAATTTCCCTTTTTTATGGGAAAAAGTTATGCATTCCCCTTATTTTCGGGCAAAAAGGCAGAAATTTTCCGTATTTTGGAGCAAAATTGCTAAAATTCCCCTAATTGTGGGGTAAAAATGCGGAAATTCCCTATATGTTGGGGCACAAAGACAGAAATTCTCCTTATTATGGGGCAAAACTCAGAAATTCCACTTATTTTGGGGCAAAATTCCAGAAATTTCCCTTTTTGGGGCAAAATTGCAGAAATTTCACTTATTTGGGGGCAAAATTGCAGAAATTTGACTTATTTCAGGAAAAAAAGACAGAAATTTTCCTTATTTAGGGGAAAAAGGCAGAAATTCCTAATATTTTGTGGCAAAAATGCAGAAATTGCCCTTATTTTGAGGTGAAAAGTTTGAAATTCCTTTTATTTGGGGGCAAAACGAAGAAATTTTCCTTATTTTGGGACAAAATTGCAGAAATTTCACTTTTTTCCAGATAATAAGTCAGAAAATTTCCTTATTTTGGGGCAAAAAATACAGAAAATCCCTTTGTTTTGGAGGAAAAAGACAGAAATTCCACTTATTTAGAGGCAAAAAAGCAGAAATTCCCCTTATTTTGGAGGAAAAATGAAGAAATTTCCCTTTTTTAAGGCAAAAAGGTATGCATTCTTTTTATTTACAGGCAAAATGGCAGAAATTTCCCGTATTTTGGAGCAAAATTGCAGAAATTCCATTAATTGTGGGGAAAAAATGCAAAAATTCCTTATATGTTGGGGCAAAAAGACAGAAATTCTCCTTATTTTGCGGCAAAACTCAGAAATTCCACTTATTTTGGGGCAAAATTCCAAAAATTTCCCTTATTCTTGGGCAAAATTTCAGAAATTTCCCTTATTTTGGGGCAAAAAGCAGAAATTCTCCTTATTTTGAGGTAAAAAGGCTGAAATTCCCTTTATTTGGGGGCAAAAAGGCAGAAATTTCTCTTATTTTGGGGCAAAATTGCAGAAATTTCCCTTATTCTTGGGCAAAATTGCAGAAATTTCCTTTATTTTGGGACAAAATTGCAGAAATTTCACTTATTTCAATGAAAAAAGGCAGAAATTTCCCTTATTTTGGGGCAAAAAGCAGAAATACTCCTTATTTTGAGGTAAAAAGGCTGAAATTCCCTTTATTTGGGGGCAAAAAGCAGAAATTTCCCTTATTTTGGGGCAAAATTGCAGAAATTTCACTTATTTCAGGGTAATAAGTCAGAAATTCCCCTTATTTTGGGGCAAAAAAACCCCAGAAATTCCCTTTTTTTTGCGGAAATGACAGAAATTCCACTTATTTAGAGGAAAAAGGCAGAAATTTCCCTTATTTTGGAGCAAAAATGAAGAAATTTACCTTTTTATGGCAAAAAGGTATGCATTCCCATTATTTTCGGGCAAAAAGGCAGAAATTCCCTGTATTTTGGAGCAAAATTGCAGAAATTCCCCTAATTTTGGGGCAAAAGCCAGAAATTCCCTTTATTTTGGGGCAAAAATCAGAAATTCCCGTTATTTTGGGGCAAAATTCCAGAAATTTTCTTTATTTTGGGGCAAAATTGCAGGAATTTACCTTATTTTGGGGCAAAATTGCAGAAATTTTCTTTATTTGGGGCAAAATTGCAGAAATTTCACTTATTTTCAGGTAAAATGGCTGAAATTTCCTTTATTTTGGGGCAAAAAGGAGAAATTCCCTTTTTTTGGGGGCAAAATTGCAGACATTTCCCTTATTATAGAATAATAATTGCAGAAATTTCCCTTTTTTTAGGGCAAAATTGCAGAAATGTCACTTATTTCAGAAAAAAAAATAATTTTCTTATTTTAGGGCAAAAACGCAGAAATTCCTATTATTTTGGGGGAAAAAGGAGGAAATTCACCGTATTTTGGGGTAAAATTGCAGAAATTTCACATATTTCAGGTCAAAAAGGCAGAAATTTCCCTTATTTTAGGGTAATAAGTCAGAAATTCCCTTTATTTTGGGGCAAATAAGACAGAAATTTCCTTTGTTTTGGAGGAAAAAGACAGAAATTCCACTTATTTAGAGGCAAAAAGGCAGAAATTCCCCTTATTTTGGAGCAAAAATGAAGAAATTTTCCATTTTTATGGCAAAAAGTTATGCATTCCCTTTATTTTCAGGCAAAAAGACAGAAATTCCTCGTATTTTGGAGCAAAATTGCAGAAATTCCCCTAATTGTGGGGCAAAAAGGCAGAAATTCCTTATATGTTATGGCAAAAAGACAGAAATTCTCCTTATTTTGGGGCAAAACTCAGAAATTTCATTTATTTTGGGGCAAAATACAAGAAATTTAACTTATTTTGGGGCAAAATTGCAGAAATTTCACTTATTTTGGGGAAAAATTGCAGAAATTTCACTTATTTCAGGGAAAAAAGGCAGAAATTTACCTTATTTTGGGGCAAAAATGCAGAAATTCTTAATATTTTGTGGTAAAAATGCAGAAATTCCCCTTATTTTGAGGTAAAAAGGGAGAAATTTCACTTATTTTGAGGTAAAAAGGCAGAAATTCCTCTTATTTTGGGGCAAAAATTAAGAAATTTCCCTTTTTTGTGGTAATAGTTATACATTCCCCTTACTTTCGGGATAAAAAGCAGAAATTCCCCGTATTTTGAAGCAAAATTGCAGAAATTCTCATAATTTTTGGTCAAAAAGGCAAAATTCCCTTAATTTTAAGGCAAAAGAAGAAATTCCCTTTATTTTGGGGCAAAAATCAGAAATTCCCCTTCTTTTGGGGCAAAATTCAAGAAATTTCCATTATTTTGGTGCAAAATTGAAGCAATTAACCTTATTTTGGGGCAAAATTGCAGAAATTTCCATTATTTGTGGCAAAATTGCAGAAATTTCACTTATTTTCAGGTAAAAAGGCTGAAATTTCCCTAATTTTCGGGCAAAAAGTGAGAAATTCCTCTTATTTTGGGGCAAAATTGCAGAAATTTCCCTTATTTTGGGAAATATTGCAGAAATTTCCCTTAATTTGAGGCAAAATTGCAGAAATTTCAATTATTTCAGAGAAAAAAAGCAAAAATTTTTCTTATTTTGGGGCAAAAATGCAGAAATTCCCCTTAATTTGGAGCGAAATGACAAAATTTCCCTTTTTTATGGGAAAAAGTTATGCATTCCCCTTATTTTCGGGCAAAAAGGCAGAAATTCCCCTTATTTTGGAGCAAAATTGCAGAAATTCCCTTAATTGTAAAGCAAAAATGCAGAAATTCCCTATATGTTAGGGCAAAAAGACAGAAATTCTCCTTATTTTTGGGCAAAACTCAGAAATTCCACTTATTTTGGGGCAAAATTCCAAAAATTTCCCTTATTTTTGGGCAAAATTGCAGAAATGTCACTTATTTTGGGGCAAAATTGCAGAAATTTCACTTATTTCAGGGAAAAAAGACAGAAATTTTCCTTATTTTGAGGCAAAAAAGAAGAAATTCCTAATAATTTGTGGCAAAAATGCAGAAATTCCCCTTATTTTGAGGTTAAAAGGCTGAAATTCCCCTTATTTGGGTGCAAAAAGGCAGAAATTTCCCTTATTTTGGGACAAAATTGCAGAAATTTCACTTATTTCAGGGTAATAAGTCAGAAATTCCCTTTATTTTGGCGCAAAAAAGACAGAAAATCCATTTGTTTTGGAGGAAAAGACAGAAATTCCACTTATTTAGAGGCAAAAAAGCAGATATTCCCCTTATTTTGGAGTAAAAATGAAGAAATTTCATTTTTTATGGGAAAAAGTTATGCATTCCCCTTATTTTCGGGCAAAAAGGCAGAAATTCCCCTAATTGTGGGGTAAAAATGCAGAAATTCCCTATATGTTGGGGCAAAAAGACAGAAATTCTCTTTATTTTGGGGCAAAATTGCAGAAATTCCCCTAATTGTGGGGCAAAAATGCAGAAATTCCCTATATGTTGGGGCAAAAAGACAGAAATTCTCTTTATTTTGGGGCAAAACTCAGAAATTCCACTTATTTGGGGGCAAAATTCCAAAAAATTCCCTTATTTTGAGGCAAAATTGCAGAAATTTCACTTATTTTGGGGCAAAATTGCAGAAATTTGACTTATTTCAGGGAAAAAAGAAAGAAATTTTCCTTATTTTGGGGCAAAAAGGCAGAAATTCCTAATATTTTGTGGCAAAAATGCAGAAATTCCCCTTATTTGGAGGTGAAAGGGCTCAAATTCCACTTATTTGGGGGCAAAAAGGCAGAAATTTCCCTTACTTTGGGACAAAATTGCAGAAAATTCACTTATTTCAGGGTAATAAGTCAGAAAATTTCCTTATTTTGGGGCATAAAAAAACAGAAAATCCCTTGTTTTAGAGGAAAAAGACAGAAACTCCACTTATTCCGAGGCAAAAAAGCAAAAATTCCCCTTATTTTGGAGCAAAAATGAAGAAATTTCCCTATTTTAAGACAAAAAGGTATGCATTCTTTTTATTTACGGGCAAAAAGGCAGAAATTTCTCATATTTTGGAGCAAAATTGCAGAAATTCCCCTAATTGTGGGGCAAAAATGCAGAAATTTTCTATATGTTGGAGCAAAATACAGAAATTCTCCTTATTTTGGGGCAAAACTCAGAAATTCCACTTATTTTGGGGCAAAATTTCAGAAATTTCCCTTATTCTTGGGCAAAAAGGCAGAAATTTCCCTTATTTTGGGGCAAAATTGCAGAAATTTCACTTATTTCAGGGTAATAAGTTAGAAATTCCCCTATTTTTGGGCAAAAAAGACAGAAATTTCCTTTGTTTTGTGGGAAATGACAGAAATTCCACTTATTTAGAGGCAAAAAGGCAGAAATTTCCCTTGTTTTGGAGCAAAAATGAAGAAATTTACCTTTTTATGGCAAAAAGGTATGCATTCCCATTATTTTCGGGCAAAAAGGCAGAAATTCGCCGTATTTTGGAGCAAAATTGCAGAAATTCCCCTAATTTTGTGGCACAAGCCAGAAATTCCCCTTATTTTGGGGCAAAATTCCAGAAATTTCCTTTATTTTGTGACAAAATTGCAGGAAATTACCTTATTTTGGGGCAAAATTGCAGAAATTTCACTTATTTCAGTGTAATAAGTCAGAAATTCCCCTTATTTTGGGGCAAAATTGCAGAAATTCCCCTAATTTTGTGGAAATAGCCAGAAATTCCCTTTATTTTGGGGCAAAAATCAGAAATTCCCATTATTTTGGGGCAAAATTCCAGAAATTTCCTTTATTTTGGGGCAAAATTGCAGGAATTTACCTTATTTTGGGGCAAAATTGCAGAAATTTCCTTTATTTGGGGCAAAATTGCAGAAATTTCACTTATTTCCTGGTAAAAAGGCTGAAATTAACTTTATTTTGGGGCAAAAAGGGAGAAATTCCCCTTCTTTTGGGGCAAAATTGCAGAATTTTCCCTTATTATGCAATAAAATTGCAGAAATTTCACTTATTTTAGGGCAAAATTGCAGAAATTTCACTTATTTCAGAGAAAAAAGCAAAAATTTTTCTTATTTTGGGGCAAAAATGCAGAAATTCCCATTATTTTGGGGCAAAAAGTCAGAAATTCACCTTATTTTGGGGTAAAATTGCAGAAATTTCACATATTTTAGGGCAAAAAGGCAGAAATTTCCCTTATTTTGGGGCAAAATTGCAGAAATTTCACTTATTTGAGGGTAATGAGTCAGAAATTCCCCTTATTTTGGGTCAAAAAAGACAGAAATTCCCTTTGTTTAGGGTGAAATGACAGAAATTCCACTTATTATAGGCAAAAAGGCAGAAATTCCCCTTATTTTGGAGCAAAAATGAAGAAGTTTACCTTTTTATGGCATAAAGGTATGCATTCCCATTATTTTCGGGCAAAAAGGCAGAAACTCGCCGTATTTTGGAGCAAAATTGCAGAAATTTCACTAATTTTGGGGCAAAAGGCAGAAATTCCCTTTATTTTGGGGCAAAAATCAGAAATTCCCATTATTTTGGGGCAAAATTTCAGAAATTTTTTTTATTTTGGGGCAAAATTGCAGAAATTTCACTTATTTTGGGGCAAAATTGCAGAAATTTCAATTATTTCAGTGAAAAAAGGCAGAAATTTCCCTTATTTTGGGGAAAAAAGGCAGAAATTCTCCTTATTTTGAGGTAAAAAGGCTGAAATACCCCTAATTTGAGGGCAAAAAGGCAGAAATTTCCTATATGTTGGGGGAAAAAAACAAAAATTCTCCTTATTTTAGGGAAAAACTCACAAATTCTAAAATTTAGTTCAAAATTCCAGAAATTTCCCTTTTTTTGGGGCAAAATTGCAGAAATTTCACTTATTTTGGGGCAAAATTGCAGAAATTTCACTTATTTCAGGGAAAAAAGCAGAAATTTTTCTTATTTTGGGGCAAAGAGGAAGAAATTCCTAATATTTTGTGCCAAAATCCAAAAATTCCCTTTATTTTGAGGTAAAAATGCTAAAATTCCATTTATTTAGGGGCCAAAAGCAGAAATTTCCCTTATTTTTGGGCAAAATTGCAGAAATTTCACTTATTTCAGGGTAATGAGTCAGAAATTCCTCTTATTTTGGGGCAAAAAAGAGAGAAATTCCCTTTGTTTTGGGGGAAATGACAGAAATTCCACTTATTTAGAGGCAAAAAGGCAGAAATTTCCCTTATTTTGGAGCAAAAATGAAGAAATTTACCTTTTTATTGCAAAAAGGTATGCATTCCCTTTATTTTCAGTCAAAAAGGCAGAAATTCGCCGTATTTTGGAGCAAAATTGCAGAAATTCCTCTAATTTTGGGACAAAAGCCAGAAATTCCCTTTATTTTGGGGCAAAAATCAGAAATTCATCTTATTTTGGGGCAAAATTCCAGAAATTTTCTTTATTTGGGGGCAAAATTGCAGGAATTTACCTTATTTTGGGGCAACATTGCAGAAATTTCCTTTATTTGGGGCAAAATTGCAGAAAATTCACTTATTTTCTGGTAAAAAGGCCGAAATTTCCTTTATTTTGGGGCAAAAAGGGAGAAATTCCCCTTATTTTGGGGCAAAATTGAAGAATTTTCCCTTATTATGCAATAAAATTGCAGAAATTTCACTTATTTAAGGGCAAAATTGCAGAAATTTCACTTATTTCAGAAAAAAAAGCAAAAATTTTTCTTATTTTGGGGCAAAAAGGCAGAAATTCCCATTATTTTGGGGCAAAAGCAGAAATTCACCTTATTTTGGGGTAAAATTGCAGAAATTTCAAATATTTCAGGGCAAAAAGGCAGAAATTTCCCTTATTTTGGGGCAAAATTGCAGAAATTTCACTTATTTCAGGGTAATAAGTAAGAAATGCCCCTTATTTTGGGTCAAAAAAGACAGAAATTCCCATTGTTTTGGGGGAAATTACAGAAATTCCACTTATTTTGAGGCAAAAAGACAGAAATTCCTCTTATTTTGGAGCAAAAATGAAGAAATTTCCCTTTATTATGGCAACAAGTTATGCATTCCCCTTATTTTCGGGCAAAAAGACAAAAATTCCCCGTATTTTGGAGCAAAATTGCAGAAATTCCCCTAATTGTTTGGCAAAAAGGCAGAAATTCCCTATATGTTGGGGCAAAAAGACAAGAATTTTCCTTATTTTGGGGCAAAACTCAGAAATCCTAAATTTTTGTGCAAATTCCAGAAATTTCTTTTATTTTGGGGCAAAATTGCAGAAATTTCACTTATTTTGGGGCAAAATTGCAGAAATTTCACTTATTTCAGGGTAAAAAGGCAGAAATTTTACTTATTTTGGGGCAAAAAGGCAGAAATTCCTAATATTTTGTGCCAAAATTCAAAAATTCCCCTTATTTTGAGGTATAAATGCTGAAATTCCCCTTATTTGGGGGCAAAAAGGCAAAAATTTCCCTTATTTTTGGGCAAAATTGCAGAAATTTTACTTATTTCAAGGTAATGAGTCAGAAATTCCTCTTATTTTGGGGCAAAAAAAAGAAAAATTCCCTTTGTTTTTTGGGAAAAAAACAGAAATTCCACTTATTTAGAGGCAAAAAGGCAGAAATTCCCCTTATTTTGTAGCAAAAATAAAGATATTTCTCTTTTTTGTGGCAAAAAATATACATTCCCCTTAATTTCAGGATAAAAAGCAGAAATTCCCCGTATTATGAAGCAAAATTGCAGAAATTCTCATAATTTTCGGGCAAAAAGGGAGAAATTCTCCTTATTTTGGGGCAAAATTTCAGAAATTTCCTTTAAAATGGGGCAAAATTGCAGAAATTTGACTTATTTCAGGGAAAAAAGACAGAAATTTTCCTTATTTTGGGGCAAGAAGGCAGAAATTCCTAATATTTTGTGGCAAAAATGCAGAAAGTCCCCTTATTTTGAGGTGAAAAGGCTGAAATTCCCCTTATTTTGGGGCAAAAAGGCAGAAATTTCCATTATTTTGAGACAAACTTGCAGAAATTTCACTTATTTTAGGGTAATAAGTCAGAAAATTTCCTTATTTTGGGGCAAAAAAGACAGAAAATCCCTTTGTTTTGGAGGAAAAAGACAGAAATTCCACTTATTTAAAGGCAAAAAAGCAGAAATTCCCATTATTTTGGAGCAAAAGTGAAGAAATTTCCCTTTTTTAAGGCAAAAAGGTATGCATTCTTTTTATTTACGGGCAAAAAGGCAGAAATTTCCCGTATTTTGGAGCAAAATTGCAGAAATTCCCATAATTGTGGGGCAAAAATGCAGAAATTCCCTATATGTTGGGGCAAAAAGACAGAAATTCTCTTTATTTTGGGGCAAAACTTAGAAATTCCACTTACTTTGGGGCAAAATTCCAGAAATTTCCCTTATTCTTGGGCAAAATTGCAGAAATTTCACTTATTTTGGGGCAAAATTGCAGAAATTTCACTTCTTTCAGTGAAAAAAGGCAGAAATTTTTCTTATTTTGGGGCAAAAAGGCAGAAATTCTCCTTATTTTGAGGTAAAAAGGCTAAAATTCCCCTTATTTGAGGGCAAAAAGGCAGAAATTTCCCTTTTTTGGGGCAAAATTGCAGAAATTTCACTTATTTCGTGGTAATAAGTCAGAAATTCCCCTTATTTTGGGGCAAAAATGACAGAAATTCCCTTAGTATTGGGAGAAATGACAGAAATTCCACTTATTTAGAGGCAAAAAGGCAGAAATTTCCCTTATTTTGGAGCAAAAATGAAGAAATTTACCTTTTTATGGCAAAAAGGTATGCATTCCCATTATTTTCGGGCAAAAAGGCAGAAATTCCCTGTATTTTGGAGCAAAATTGCAGAAATTCCCCTAATTTTGGGGCAAAAGCCAGAAATTCCCTTTATTTGGGGGCAAAAATCAGAAATTCCCGTAATTTTGTGGCAAAATTCCAGAAATTTTCTTTATTTTGGGGCAAAATTGCAGGAATTTACCTTATTTTGGGGCAAAATTGCAGAAATTTTCTTTATTTGGGGCAAAATTGCAGAAATTTCACTTATTTTCTGGTAAAAAGGCTGAAACTTCCTTTATTTTGGGGCAAAAAGAGAGAAATTCCCCTTATTTTGGGGCAAAATTGCAGAAATTTCCTTTATTATGCGATAAAATTGCAGAAATTCCACTTATTTTAGGGCAAAATTGCAGAAATTTCATTTATTTCAGAGAAAAAAAGCAAAAATTTTTCTTATTTTGGGCCAAAAAGGCAGAAATTCCCATTATTTTGGGACAAAAAGGCAGAAATTCACCTTATTTTGGGATAAAAATGCAGAAATTTCACATATTTCAGGCCAAAAAGGCAGAAATTTCCCTTATTTTGGGGCAAAATTGCAGAAATTTCACTTATTTCAGGGTAATAAGTCAGAAATTCCCCTTATTTTGGGTCAAAAAAGACAGAAATTCCCTTTGTTTTGGGGGAAATGACAGAAATTCCACTTATTAGAGGCAAAAAGGCAGAAATTCCCCCTATTTTGGAGCAAAAATGAAGAAATTTCCCTTTTTTATGGCAACAAGTTATGCATTCCCCTTATTTTCGGGCAAAAAGACAGAAATTCCCCGTATTTTGGAGCAAAATTGCAGAAATTCCCCTAATTGTGGGGCAAAAAGGCAGAAATTCCCTATATGTTGGGGGAAAAAAACAAAAATTCTCCTTATTTTAGGGCAAAACTCACAAATTCTAAAATTTAGTTCAAAATTCCAGAAATTTCCCTCTTTTTTGGGGCAAAATTGCAGAAATTTCACTTATTTTGGGGCAAAATTGCAGAAATTTCACTTATTTCAGGGAAAAAAGCAGAAATTTTTCTTATTTTGGGGCAAAAAGGAAGAAATTCCTAATATTTTGTGCCAAAATCCAAAAATTCCCTTTATTTTGAGGTAAAAATGCTAAAATTCCATTTATTTAGGGGCCAAAAGCAGAAATTTCCCTTATTTTTGGGCAAAAGTGCAGAAATTTCACTTATTTCAGGGTAATGAGTCAGAAATTCCTCTTATTTTGGGGCAAAAAAGAGAGAAATTCCCTTTGTTTTGAGGGAAATGACAGAAATTCCACTTATTTAGAGGCAAAAAGGCAGAAATTTCCCTTATTTTGGAGCAAAAATGAAGAAATTTACCTTTTTATTGCAAAAAGGTATAAAAGACAGAAATTCTCTTTTTTTGGAGGAAAAATACAGAAATTCCACTTATTTAGAGGCAAAAAGGCAGAAATTCCCCTTATTTTGTAGCAAAAATGAAGAAATATCCCTTTTTATGGCAAAAAGGTATGCATTCCCATTATTTTCAGGCAAAAAGGCAGAAATTCCCCGTATTTTGGAGCAAAATTGCAGAAATTCCCCTAATTTTGGGGCAAAAGGCAGAAATTCCCTTTATTTTGGGGCAAAAATCAGAAATTCCTTTTATTTTGGGGCAAAATTCTAGAAATTTCCTTTTTTTGGAAGGCAAAATTGCAGGAATTTACATAATATTGGGGCAAAATTGCAGGAATTTACATTATATTGGGGCAAAATTGCAGGAATTTACATTATATTGGGGCAAAATTGCAGAAATTTCCCTTATTTGGGGTAAAATTGCAGAAATTTCACTTATTTTCAGGTAAAAAGGCTGAAATTTCCTTTATTTTGGGGCAAAAACGATGAAATTCTCTTTATTTTGGGGCAAAATTGCAGACATTTCCCTTATTATGGGGAAAAAATGCAGAAATTTATCTTATTTTAGGGCAAAATTGCAGAAATTTCACTTATTTAAGAGAAAAAAAGCTAAAATTTTTCTTATTTTCGGGCAAAAAGGCAGAAATTCCCCGTATTTTGGAGCAAAATTGCAGAAATTCCTTTAATTGTGGGGCAAAAGGGCAGAAATTCCCTATATAGTGGGGCAAAAAGACAGAAATTCTCCTTATTTTGGGGCAAAACTGAGAAATTCCACTTATTTTGGGGCAAAATTCCAGAAATTTCCCTTATTTTGGAGCAAAATTGCAGAAATTTCACTTATTTTGGGGCAAAATTGCAGAAATTTCACTTATTTCTAGGAAAAAAGGCAGAAATTTTCCTTATTTTGGGGCAAAAATGCAGAAATTCTTAATATTTGGCGGCAAAAATGCAGGAATTCCCTTTATTTTGAGGTAAAAATGCTGAAATTTCCTTTATTTGGGGGCAAAAAGGCAGAAATTTCCCTTCTTTGGGGCAAAAAGACAGAAATTCCCCTTATTTTGTTTCAAAAAGGCAGAAATTTCTTTTATTTTGGGGCAAAATTGCAGAAATTTCACTTATTTCAGGGCATAATTCAAAAATTCCTTTTATTTTGAGGCAAAAAGACAGAAATTCCGTTTATTTTTGGGTCAAAAGGCAGAAATTTCACTTATTTTGAGGGAAAAAGGCAGAAATTCCTCTTATTTTGGGGCAAAAATGAAGAAATTTCCCTTTTTTGTGACAAAAGGTATACATTCCCTTTATTTTTGGGATAAAAAGCAGAAATTCCCCGTATTTTTAAGCAAAATTGCAGTAATTCTCATAATTTTCGGGCAAAAAGGCAGAAATTCTCTTTATTTTGGGGCAAAAAGACAGAAAATTTTTTTTCGGGAGCAAACAGTCAGAAATTCCCCTTATTTTGGGGCAAAATTGCAAAAATTTCCTTTACATTGGGGCATAATTGCAGAAATTTCCCTTATTTTGAGGAAAAATTGCAGAAATTTCACCTATTTCAGGGTAACAAGTCAGAAATTCCCCTTATTTTGGGGAAAAAAGACAGAAATTCCCATTGTTTTGGGGGAAAAAGACAGAAATTCACTTATTTAGAGGCAAAAAAAAGAAATTCCCCTTATTTTGGAGTAAAAATGAAGAAATTTCCCTTTTTATGGCAAAAAGGTATGCATTCCCATTATTTTCAGGCAAAAAGGCAGAAATTCCCCGTATTTTGGAGCAAAATTGCAGAAATTCCCCTAATTGTGGGGCAAAAAGGCAGAAATTCCCAATATGTTGGAACAAAAAGAGAGAAATTCTCCTTATTTTGGGGCAAAACTCAGAAATTCCACTTATTTTGGTGCAAAATTCCAGAAATTTCCCTTATTTTGGGGCAAAATTGCAGAAATTTCCCTTATTTTGCAGCAAAATTGCAGAAATTTCACTTATTTCAGAGAAAAAAAGCAAAAATTTTTCTTATTTTGGGGCAAAAAGGCAGAAATTCTCATTATTTTAGGGCAAAAAGGCAGAAATTCACCTTATTTTGGGGTAAAATTGCAGAAATTTCACATATTTCAGGGCAAAAAGGCAGAAATTTTCCTTATTTTGGGGCAAAATTGCAGAAATTTCCCTTATTTTGGGGCAAAATTGCAGAAATTTCACTTATTTCAAAAAAAAAGGCAGAAATTTTCCTTATTTTGGGGAAAAATGCAGAAATTCCCCTTATTTTGAGGTAAAAAGGCTGAAATTCCCCTCATTTGGGGGCAAAAAGGCAGAAATTCACCTTATTTTGGGGCAAAATTGCAGAAATTTTACTTATTTCTGAGTAATAAGTCAGAAATTCCTATTATTTGGGGGCAAAAAAGTCAGAAATTCCCTTTGTTTTGGGAAAAAAAGACAGAAATTCAACTTATTTAGAGGCAAAAATGCAGAAATTCCTTTTATTTTTGAGCAAAAATAAAGAAATTTCACTTTTTTATGGCAAAAAGGTATGCATTCCCCTTATTTTCGGGCAAACAGGCAGAAATTCCCTGTATTTTGGAGCAAAATTGCAGAAAATCCCCTAATTTTGGGGCAAAAGGCAGAAATTCCCTTTATTTTGGGGTAAAAATCAGAAATTTCCCTTATTTTGGGGCAAAATTGCAGAAATTTCCCTTATTATGGGGAAAAATTGCAGAAATTTCCTTTATTTTAAGGCAAAATTGCACAAATTTCACTTATTTCAGAGAAAAAAACGCAAAAATTTTTCTTATTTTGGGGTAAAAAGGCAAAAATGCTCATTATTTTAGGGCAAAAAGGCAGAAATTCAACTTATTTTGTGGTAAAATTGCAGAAATTTCACATATTTCAGGGCAAAAAGGCAGAAATTTCCTTTATTTTGGGGCAAAATTGCAGAAATTTCCCTTATTTTGGGGCAAAATTGCAGAAATTTCACTTATTTCAAAAAAAAAGGCAGAAATTTTCCTTATTTTGGTGCAAAAAATGCAGAAATTCTTAATATTTTGTGGCAAAAATGCAGAAATTCCCCTTATTTTGAGGTAAAAAGGCTGAAATTCCCCTTATGTGAGGGCAAAAAGGCATAAATTTCCCTTATTTTGGGGCAAAAAGACTGAAATTCCCCTTATTTTGTGGCAAAAAGGCAGAAATTTCTTTTATTTTGGGGCATAATTGCAGAAATATCACTTATTTCAGGGCATAACTCAAAAATTCCTTTTATTTTGGGGCAAAAAGACAGAAATTCCATTTATTTTTGGGTAAAAAAGAAGAAATTTCACTTATTTTTATGTTAAAAGGCAGAAATTCCTCTTATTCTGGGGCAAAAATGAAGAAATTTCCCTTTTTTGTGGCAAAAGGTATACATCCCCTTACTTCCGGGATAAAAAGCAGAAATTCCCCGTATTTTGAAGCAAAATTGCAGAAATTCTCATAATTTTCGGGCAAAAAGGCAGAAATTCCCCTTATTTTGGGGCAAAAATAACAGAAATTCCCTGTATTTTGGGGGAAAATTGCAGAAATTCCACTTATTTAGAGGCAAAAAGGCAGAAATTCCCCTTATTTTGAAGCAAAAATGAATAAATTTCCCTTTTTTATGGCAAAAAGTTATGCATTCCCCTTATTTTCTGGCAAAAAGGCAGAAATTCCCCGTATATTGGAGCAAAATTGCAGAAATTTTTTTAATTGTGGGGCAAAAGGGCAGAAATTCCCTATATAGTGGGGCAAAAAGACAGAAATTCTCCTTATTTTGGGGCAAAAATCAGAAATTCCACTTATTTTGGGGCAAAATTCCAGAAATTTCCCTTATTTTGGAGCAAAATTGCAGAAATTTCACTTATTTTGGGGCAAAATAGCAGAAATTTCACTTATTTCTGGGAAAAAAGGCAGAAATTTTCCTTATTTTGGGGCAAAAATGCAGAAATTCTTAATATTTGGTGGCAAAAATGCAGGAATTCCCTTTATTTTGAGGTAAAAAGGCTGAAATTTCTTTTATTTGGAGGCAAAAAGGCAGAAATTTCCCTTATTTTGGGGCAAAACTACAGAAATTCCCCTTATTTTGTTTCAAAAAGGCAGAAATTTCTTTTATTTTGGGGCTAAATTGCAGAAATTTCACTTATTTCAGGGCATAATTCAAAAATTCCTTTTATTTTGAGGCAAAAAGACAGAAATTCTGTTTATTTTTGGGTCAAAAGGCAAAAATTTCACTTATTTTGAGGGAAAAAGGCAGAAATTCCTCTTATTTTGGGGCAAAAATGAAGAAATTTTCCTTTTTTGTGGCAAAAGGTATACATTCCCCTTACTTTTGGGATAAAAAGCAGAAGTTCCCCGTATTTTTAAGCAAAATTGCAGAAATTCTCATAATTTTCGGGCAAAAAGGCAGAAATTCTCCTTATTTTGAGGCAAAAAGACAGAAAATCTTCTTTTTTCGGGAGCAAACAGTCAGAAATTCTTCTTATTTTGGGGCAAAATTGCAAAAATTTCCTTTACATTGAAGCATAATTGCAGAAATTTCCCTTATTTTGGGGAAAAATTGCAGAAATTTCACCTATTTCAGGGTAATAAGTTAGAAATTCCTCTTATTTTGGTGAAAAAAGACAGAAATTCCCTTTGTTTTGGGGGGAAAAGACAGAAATTCCACTTAATTAGAGGCAAAAAGGCAGAAATTCCCTTTATTTTGGAGCAAAAATGAAGAAATTTTCTTTTTTATGGCAAAAAGGTATGCATTCCCATTATTTTCAGGCAAAAAGGCAGAAATTCCCCGTATTTTGGAGCAAAATTGCAGAAATTCCCCTAATTTTGGGGCAAAAGGCAGAAATTCCCTTTATTTTGAGGTAAAAATCAGAAATTCCCCTTATTTTGGGGCAAAATTCTAGAAATTTTCTTTTTTTGGGTGGCAAAATTGCAGGAATCTAAATTATTTTGGGGCATAATTGAAGAAATTTCGCTTATTTGGGGCAAAATTTCAGAAATTTCACATATTTTCAGGTAAAAAGGCTGAAATTTCCTTTAATTTGGGGCAAAAAGATAGAAATTCCCCTTATTTTGGGGCAAAATTGCAGAAATTTCCCTTATTATGGGGAAAAATTGCAGAAATTTCCTTTATTTTAAGGCAAAATTGCACAAATTTCACTTATTTCAGAGAAAAAAAGAAAAAATTTTTCTTATTTTTGGGCAAAAAGGCAGAAATTCCCATTATTTTGGGGCAAAAATGCAGAAATTCACCTTATTTGGGGGTAAAATTGCAGAAATTTCACATATTTTAGGGCAAAAAGGCAGAAATTTCCCTTAATTTGGGGCAAAATTGCAGAAATATCACTAATTTCAGGGTAATAAGTCAGAAATTCCCCTTATTTTGGGGCAAAAAAGACAGAAATTTCCTTTGTTTTGGGGAAAAAAGACAGAAATTCCACTTATTTAGAGGCAAAAATGCAGAAATTCCCCTTATTTTTGAGCAAAAATGAAGAAATTTCCCTTTTTTATGGCAAAAAGTTATGCATTCCCCTTATTTTCGGGCAAAAAGGCAGAAATTCCCCGTATTTTGGAGCAAAATTGCAGAAATTTTCCTAATTGTGGGGCAAAAAGGCAGAAATTCCCTATATGGTGGGGCAAAAAGACAGAAATTCTCCTTATTTTGGGGCAAAACTCAGAAATTCCACTTATTTTGGGGCAAAATTCCAGAAATTTCCCTTATTTTGGAGCAAAATTGCAGAAATTTCATTTATTTTGGGGCAAAATTGCAGAAATTTCACTTATTTCAGGGAAAAAAGGCACAAATTTTCTTTATTTTGGGGTAAAAATGCAGAAATTCTTAATATTTTGTGGCAAAAATGCAGAAATTCCCCTAATTTTGAGGTAAAAAGGCTGAAATTCCTATTATTTGGGGGCAAAAATGCAGAAATTTCCCTTATTTTGTGGCAAAAAGACAGAAATTCCCCTTATTTTGTGGCAAAAAGGCAGAAATTTCTTTTATTTTCTGGCAAAATTGCAGAAATTTCACTTATTTCAGGGCATAATTTAAAAATTCCTTTTATTTTGTGGCAAAAAAACAGAAATTCCGTTCATTTTGGGGTAAAAAGGCAGAAATTTCTTTAATTTTGAAGTAAAAAGGCAGAAATTCCTCTTATTTTAGGGCAAAAATGAAGAAATTTTCCTTTTTTGTGGCAAAAGGTATACATTCCCCTTACTTTCGGGATAAAAAGCAGAAATTCCCCGTATTTTGAAGCAAAATTGCAGAAATTCTCATAATTTTCAGGCAAAAAGGCAGAAATTCTCCTTATTTTGGGGCAAAAAGACAGAAAATCTCCTTTTTTGGGCAGCAAAGATTCAGAAATTCCTTTACATTGAGGCAAAATTGCAGAAATTTCCTTTACATTGGTGCAAAATTGCAGAAATTTCCTTTATTTCTGGGCAAAATTGCAGAAATTTTACTTTTTTCAGGGTAATAAGTCAGAAATTCCCCTTATTTTGGGGCAAAAAAGACAGAAATTCCCTTTGTTTTGGGGGAAAAAGACAGAAATTCCACTTATTTAGAGGCAAAAATGCAGAAATTCCCCTTATTTTGGAGCAAAAATGAAGAAATTTACCTTTTAATGGCAAAAAGGTATGCATTCCCATTATTTTCAGGCAAAAAGGCAGAAATTCCCCGTATTTTGGAGCAAAATTGCAGAAATTCCACTAATTTTGGGGCAAAAGGCAGAAATTACCTTTATTTTGGGGCAAAAATCAGAAATTCCCCTTATTTTGGGGCAAAATTCCAGAAATTTCTTTTTTTGGGGGCAAAATTGCAGGAATTTACTTTATTTTGGAGCTAAATTGCAGAAATTTTTCTTATTTGGGGCAAAATTGCAGAAATTTCACTTATTTTCAGGTAAAAAGACTGAAATTTCCTTTATTTTGGGGCAAAACGGAAGAAAGTCCTCTTATTTTGGGGCAAAAAAGACAGAAATTCCCTTTGTTTTGGGGGAAAAAAGACAGAAATTCCCCTTATTTCTGGGCAAAATTGCAGAAATTTCCCTTATTATGGGGAAAAATTGCAGAAATTTCCCTTATTTTAGGGCAAAATTGCAGAAATTTCACTTATTTCAGAGAAAAAAAGCAAAATTTTTTCTTATATTGGGGCAAAAAAGCAGAAATTCCCATTATTTTTGGGCAAAAAGGCCGAAATTCACCTTATTTTGGGGTAAAATTGCAGAAATTTCACATATTTCAGGGCAAAAAGGCAAAAATTTCCCTTATTTTGGGGCATAATTGCAGAAATTTCACTTATTTCTGGGTGATAAGTTAGAAATTTTTCTTATTTTGTGGCAAAAAGACAGAAATTCTCTTTGTTTTGGGAAAAAAGACAGAAATTCCACTTATTTAGAGGCAAAAAGGCAGAAATTCCCCTTATTTTGGAGCAAAAATGAAGAAATTTCCTTTTTCTATGGCAAAAAGGTATGCATTCCCCTTATTTTCAGGCAAAAAGGCAGAAATTCCCTGTATTTTGGAGCAAAATTGCAGAAATTCCCCTAATTGTTGGGCAAAAAGGCAGAAATTCTTCGTATTTTGGAGCAAAATTGCAGAAATTCCACTAATTGTGGGGCAATAAGGTAGAAATTCTCTATATTTTGGGGCAAAAAGACAGAAATTCTCCTTATTTTGGGGCAAAACTCAGAAATTCCACTTATTTTGGGGCAAAATTGCAGAAATTTCACTTATTTCAGGGAAAAAAGGCAGAAATTTTCCTTATTTTAGGGCAAAAATGCAAAAATTCCTAATATTTTCTGGCAAAAATGCAAAAATTCCCCTTATTTTGTGGTAAAAAGGCTGAAATTCCACTCATTTGGGGGCAAAAAGGCAGAAATTCACCTTATTTTGGGGCAAAATTGCCGAAGTTTCACTTATTTCAGAGTAATAAGTCAGAAATTCCCATTATTTGGGGGCAAAAAAGTCAGAAATTTCCTTTGTTTTGGGGGAAAAAGACAGAAATTCCACTTATTTAGAGGCAAAAAGGCAGAAATTCCCCTTATTTGGGAGCAAAAATGAAGAAATTTCACTTTTTTATGGCAAAAAGGTATGCATTCCCCTTATTTTCGGGCAAACAAGCAGAAATTCCCTGTATTTTGGAGCAAAATTGCAGAAATTCCCCTAATTTTGGGGCAAAAGACAGAAATTCCCTTTATTTTGGGGTAAAAATCAGAAATTCCCCTTTTTTGGAGCAAAATTCCAGAAATTTCCTTTATTTTGGGGCAATATTGCAGAAATTTACCTTATTTTGGGGCAAAATTGCAGAAATTTCCCATATTTGGGGCAAAATTGCAGTAATTTCACTTATCTTCAGGTAAAAAAGCTGAAATTTCCTTTATTTTGGGGCAAAAAAGAAGAAATTCCTCTTATTTTGGGGCAAAATTGTAGAAATTTTCCTTATTATAGGGCAAAAAGGCAGAAATTCTGTAAATTTTGTGGCAAAAATGCAGAAATTCCCCTTATTTTGAGGTAAAAAGGCTGAAATTCTCCTTATTTGGGGGCAAAAAAGCAGAAATTTCCCTTATTTTGGGATAAAATTGCAGAAATTTTACTTATTTCTGGGTAATAAGTCAGAAATTCCCCTTATTTTGGGGCAAAAAAGACAGCAATTCTCTTTGTTTTGGGGGAAAAAGACAGAAATTCCATTTATTTAGAGGCAAAAAGGCAGAAATTCTCCTTATTTTGGGGCAAAAATGAAGAAATTTCCCTTTTATATGGCAAAAAGCTATGCATTCCCCTTATTTTTGGGGAAAAAGGCCGAAATTTACCGTATTTTGGGGCAAAATTGCAGAAATTCCCCTGTTTTTGGGGCAAAAAGGCAGAAATTCTCTATATGTTGGGGCAAAAAGACAGAAATTCTCCTTATTTTGAGGCAAAACTCAGAAATTCCACTTATTTTAGGTAAAATTGCAGAAATTTCATTTATTTCAGGGAAAAATGCAGAAATTTTCCTTATTTTGGGGCAAAAAGGCAGAAATTCCTAATATTTTGTGGCAAAAACGCAGATATTCCCCTTATTTTGAGATAAAAAGGCTGAAATTCCTTTTATTTGGGGGAAAAAATGCAGAAATTTCCCTTATTTTGGGTCAAAATTGCAGAAATTTCAATTATTTCAGGGTAATAATTTAGAAATTCTCCTTATTTTGGGGTAAAAAAGACAGAAATTCCCTTTGTTTGGGGGGAAAAATAAAGAAATTCCACTTATTTAGAGGCAAAAAGGCAGAAATTCCCCTTAATTTGAAGCAAAAATGAAGAAATTTCACTTTTTTATGGCAAAATGTAAGCATTCCCCTTATTTTTGGTCAAAAAGGCAGAAATTCCCCGTATTTGGGAGCAAAATTCCAGAAATTCCCCTAATTTTGGGGCAAAAGGCAGAAATTCCCTTTATTTTGGGGCAAAAATCAGAAATTCCCCATATTTTGGGGCAAAATTCCAGAAATTTTCTTTATTTTGGGGCAAAATTTCAGAAATTTCCCTTTTTTGGGGCAAAATTGCAGAAATTTCAATTATTTTATAGTAAAAAAAGTGGATATTTAATTTATTTTGGGGCAAAAAGGGAGAAATTCCCCTTATTTGGGGCAAAATTGCAGTAATTTTCCTTATTTTGGAGCAAAAAGGCAGAAATTCTGTATATTTTGTGGCAAAAAGACAGAAATTTCCATTATTTAGAGGTAATAAGGTTGAAATTCCCTTTATTTGGGGGCAAAAAGGCTGAAATTCCCCTTATTTGGGGGCAAAAAGGCTGAAATTCCCCTTATTTGGGGGCAAAAAGGCAGAAATTTCACTTATTTTGGGGCAAAATTGCAGAAATTTCATTTATTTCAGGGAAAAAAGTCAGAAATTTTCCTTATTTTGGGGCAAAAAGCAGAAATTCCTAATATTTTGTGGAAAAAATGCAGAAAATCCCCATATTTTGAGGTAAAAAGGCTGGAATTCCCCTTATTTGCGGGCAAAAAGGCAGAAATTTCCCTTCTGTTGGGGCAAAATTAAAAAAATTTCACTTATTTCAGGGAAAAAAGGCTGAAATTTTCTTTATTTTGGGGCAAAAAGACAGAAGTTTTCTTTGTTTTGGGAAAAAAAGACAGAAATTCCATTTATTTAGAGGCAAAAAGGAAGAAATTCCCATTATTTTGGAGCAAAAATGAAAATTTCACTTTTTTATGGCAAAAACGTATGCATTCCCCTTATTTTCAGGCAAAAAGGAAGAAATTCACTGTATTTTGGAGCAAAATTGCAGAAATTCCCCTAATTTTGGGGCAAAAGGCAGAAATTCCCTTTATTTTGGGGTAAAAATCAGAAATTCCCCTTATTTTGGGGCAAAATTCCAGGAATTTCCTTTATTTTGGGGCAAAATTGCAGAAATTTACCTTATTTTGGGCAAAATTGCAGTAATTTCACTTGTATTCAGGAAAAAAGGCTGAAATTGCCTTTTTGGGGGCAAAAAAGGAGAAATTCCCCTTATTTTGGGCAAAATTGCAGAAATTTTCCTTATGACGGGGCAAAAAGGCAAAAATTCCGTAAATTTTGTGGCAAAAATGCAGAAATTCCTTTTATTTTGAGGTAAAAAGGCTGAAATTTTCCTTATTTGGGGGCAAAAAGGCAGAAATTTCCCTTATTTTGGGACAAAATTGCAGAAATTTTACTTATTTCAGGGTAATAAGTCAGAAATTCCCCTTATTTTGGGGCAAAAAAGACAGAAATTCCTTTTGTTTTTAAGGAAAAAGAAAGAAATTCCACATATTTAGAGGCAAAAAGGCAAAATTCTCCTTATTTTGGAGCAAAAATGAAGAAATTTCCCTTTTATATGGCAAAAAAATATGCATTCCCCTTATTTTCAGGCAAAAAGGCAGAAATTCCCCGTATTTTGGAGCAAAATTGCAGAAATTCCCCTAATTGTGGGGCAAAAAGGCAGAAATTCCCTATATGTTGGGGCAAAAAGACAGAAATTCTCCTTATTTTGGGGCAAAACTCAGAAATTCCACTTATTTTGGGGCAAAATTGCATAAATTTCACTTATTTCTGGGAAAAAATGCAGAAATTTTCCTTATTTTGAGGCAAAAAGGCAGAAATTCCTTATATTTTGTGGCAAAAATGCAGAAATTCCCCTTATTTTGAGGTAAAAAGGCTGAAATACTCCTTCTTTGGGGACAAAAAGGCAGAAATTTCCTTTATTTTTGGGCAAAATTGCAGAAATTTACTTTATTTTGGGGCAAAATTTCAGAAATTTCCCTTATTTGGGGCAAAATTGCAGAAATTTCACTTATTTTTAGGTAAAAAGGATGATATTTAATACATTTTGGGGCAAAAAGGGAGAAATTCCCCTTATTTGGGGCAAAATTGCAGTAATTTTCCTTATTTTGGGGAAAAAAGGCAGAAATTCCGTATATTTTGTGGCAAAAAGGCAGAAATTTCCCTTATTTAGAGGTAATAAGGTTGAAATTCCCCTTATTTGTGGGCAAAATGTTGAAATTCCCCTTTATTTGGGGGCAAAAAGGCAGAAATTTCACTTATTTTGGGGAAAAATTGCAGAAATTTCAATTATTTCAGGGAAAAAAGGCAGAAATTTTCCTTATTTTGGGGCAAAAAGGCAGAAATTCCTAATATTTTGTTGCAAAAATGCAGAAATTCCCCTTATTTTGAGGTAAAAAGGATGGAATTCCCCTTATTTGGGGGCAAAAAGGCAGAAATTTCCCTTATGTTGGGGCAAAATTGCAGAAATTTCCCTTATTTCAGAAAAAAAAGGCCGAAATGTTCTTTATTTTGAGGCAAAAAGACAGAAATTCTCTTTGTTTTGGGAAAAAAAGAGAGAAATTCCACTTATTTAGAGGCAAAAAGAAGAAATTTCGTTATTTTAGAGCAAAAATGAAGAAATAGCCCCTTTTTATGGCAAAAAGGTATGCAATCCCCTTTATTTTCGGGCAAAAAGGCAGAAATTCCCCTTATTTGGGGGCAAAAAGATGAAATCCCTAATTTTTGGCGAAAAATGAAGAAATTTCACTTATTTCGGGAGAAAAAGGCAGAAATTCCAATTAATTTCGGGCAAAAAGGAAGAAATGACCCGTATTTAGGAGCAAAATTGCAGAAATTCCCCTAATATTGGTGCAAAAATGCAGAAATTGTCTTTATTTTGGGGGAAAAAGGCAGAAATTGTCCATATTTTGGTGCAAAAATCAGAAATTTCCCTTATTTTGAGGTAAAATGCTGAAATTCCCCATATTTTGGGCCAAAAGGCAAAAATTTCCCTTATTTTGGAGTAAATTTGCAGAAATTTAACTTATTTGATGGTAATAAGTAAGAAATATTCCTTATTTTGGTGCAAAAAAGACAGAAATTCCCTTTGTTTTAGGGGAAAAAGACAGAAATTCCACTTATTTAGATGCAAAAAGGCAAAACTTCCCCTTATTTTGGATCAAAAAATGAAGAAATTTTCCTTTTTTATGGCAAAAAGGTATGCATTCTTATTATTTTCGAACAAAAAGGCAGAAATTCCCCATATTTCGGGGCAAAAAGCAGAAATTCCCCTTATTTTGGGGCAAAATTGCAGAAATTTCCTTAATTGTGTGGCCAAAAAACAGAAATTCTCTTTATTTGGGGGCAAAATAGCAGAAATTTCCCTTATTATGGGGAAAAATTGCAGAAATTTCCCTTATTTTAGGGCAAAATTGCAGAAATTTCACTAATTGTGGGGCAAAAAGGCAGAAATTCTCCATATTTTGGGGCAAAACTCAAAAATTCCACTTATTTTGGGGCAAAATTCTAGAAATTTCCCTTATTTTGGGGCAAAATTGCAGAAATTTCACTTATTTTGGGGCAAAATTGCAGAAATTTCACTTATTTCAGGGAAAAAAGTCAGATTTTCCTTATTTTGGGGCAAAAATGCAGAAATTCTTAATATTTTGTGCCAAAATTCAGAAATTCCTTATATTTTGAGGTAAAAAGGCTAAAATTCCCCTTATTTGGGGGCAAAAAGGTAGAAATTTCTTTTATATTGGGGCAAAATTGCAGAAATTTCACTTATTTCAAGGTAATAAGTCAGAAATTTTTCTTATTTTGGGGCAAAAAAGACAGAAATCCCCTTGTTTTGGGGGAAAAAGACAGAAATTCCACTTATTTAGAGGCAAAGAAGCAGAAATTTCACTTATTTTGAAGCAAAAATAAAGAAATTTCCCTTTTTTGGCAAAAAGTTATGCATTCTTCTTATTTTCTGGCAAAAAGGCAGAAATTCCCCATATTTTGGGGCAAAAGGAAGAAATTCCCTTTATTTTGGGGCAAAAAGGCAAAAATTTCCCTTATTTTGGGGCAAAATTGCAGAAATTTCATTTATTTCAGGGCAAAAATTTAGAAATTCCCCTATTTTGGGGCAAAAAGCAGAAATTTCTTTTATTATGGTACAAAATTGAAGAAATTTTCCTTATTTTTGAGCAAAAATCAGAAATTCCCATATTTTGGTGCAAAAGTCAGAAATTCTTCTTATTTTGAGGTAAAATGCAGAAATTCCCCTTATTTGGAGGTAAAATGCAGAAATTCCCCAAATATTGGGGGAAAATGCAGAAATTCCCTTTATTTTGTGGCTAAAAGCCAGAAATTAACCGTATTTTAAAGCAAAATTGCAGAAATTCTCATAATTTTCGGGCAAAAAAGCAGAAATTCTCCTTATTTTGGGGCAAAAAGACAGAAAATCTCCTTTTTTTGAGAGCAAACAGTCAGAAATTCGCCTTATTTTTGGGCAAAATTGCAGAAATTTCCTTTACATTGGGGCAAAATTGCAGAAATTTCCCTTATTTTGAGGCAAAATTGCAGAAATTTCACTTATTTCAGAAAAATGGCAGAAATTTTCTTATTTTGGGGCAAAAAAGCAGAAACTTCTTTTATTTTGGTACAAAATTGCAGAATTTTTTTTTTATTTTGGGGGAAAAAGGCAGAAATTCCCTATATTTTGGGGCAAAAAGGAAGAAATTCCCCTTATTTTGAGGTAAAAAGGCTGAAATTTCCCTTATTTTCGGGCAAAAAGTCAGAAATTCCCCTTATTTTGATGCAAAAAGACAGAAATTTTTTTTATTTTTAGGGAAAAGGCAGAAATTGCACTTATTTTGAGTCAAAAAGGTGGAAAATCCCCATATTTTGGGGCAAAAATGAAGAAATTTCCCTTTTTTATGGCAAAAAAGAAAACATTCCCTTTATTTTCGGGCAAAAAGGCAGAAATTTCCCATATTTTGGAGCAAAATTGCAGAAATTCCCCTAATTTTGGGGCAAAAGGCAGAAATTCTCTATATTTTGGGGCAAAAATTAGAAATTCCCCTTATTTTGGGGCAAAATTCCAGAAATTTTTTTTATTTTGGGGCAAAATTGCAGGAATTTACCTTTTTTTGGAACAAAATTGTAGAAATTTCTCTTATTTGGGGCAAAATTGCAGAAATTTCTCTTATTTTCAGGTAAAAAGTCTGAAATTTCCTTTATTTTGCGCAAAAAGGTAGAAATTCCTCTTATTTTGGGGCAAAATTGCAGAAATTTTCCTTATTTTGGGGCAAAAAAGGCAGAAATTCCATATATTTTGTGGCAAAAAGGCAGAAATTTCCTTTATTTTGAGGTAATAAGGTTGAAATTTCCCTTATTTTGGAGCAAAAAGGCAGAAATTCCCCTTATTTTGGGGTTAAATTGAGAAATTTCAAATATTTCAGGGCAAAAATGGCAGAAATTCCTCTTATTTTGGGGCAAAAAGATGAAATCCCTAATTTTTGGCGAAAATTGAAGAAATTTCACTTATTTCGGGACAAAAAGCCAGAAATTCCAATTAATTTCGGGCAAAAAGGCAGAAATGACCCGTATTTTGGAGCAAAATTGCAGAAATTCCCCTAATATTGGTGCAAAAATGCAGAAATTCCCTTTATTATGGGGCAAAAAGGCAGAAATTCTCCATATTTTGGTGCAAAAATCAGAAATTTCCCTTATTTTGAGGTAAAATTCTCAAATTCCCCAAATTTTAGAGCAAAAGGCAAAAATTTCCATTATTTTGTGGCAAATTTGCAGAAATTTCACTAATTTCAGCGTAATAAGTCAAAAATTTTCCTTATTTTGAGGCAAAAAAGACAGAAATTCCCTTTGTTTTGAGGGAAAAACAGAAATTCCACTTATTTAGAGGCAAAAAGGCAAAAGTTCCCCTTATTTTGGAGCAAAAATGAAGAAATTTCCGTTTTATATGGCAAAAAAATATGCATTCCCCTTATTTTCAGGCAAAAAGGCAGAAATTCCCCTTATTTTGGAGCAAAAATGAAGAAATTTCACTTTTTTATGGCAAAATGTAAGCATTCCCCTTATTTTCGGTCAAAAAGGCAGAAATTCCTTGTATTTGGGAGCAAAATTGCAGAAATTCCCCTAATTTTGGGGCAAAAGGCAGAAATTCCCTTTATTCTGGGGCAAAAATCAGAAATTCCCCATATTTTGGGGCAAAATTCCAGAAATTTTCTTTATTTTGGGGCAAAATTTCAGAAATTTCTCTTATTTGGGGCAAAATTGCAGAAATTTCACTTATTTTATAGTAAAAAAGTTGATATTTAATTTATTTTGGGGCAAAAAGGGAGAAATTCCCCTTACTTGGGGCAAAATTGCAGTAATTTTTCTTATTTTGGGGCAAAAAGGCAGAAATTCTGTATATTTTGTGGCAAAAAGACAGAAATTTCCTTTATTTAGAGGTAATAAGGTTGAAATTCCCTTTATTTGGGGGCAAAAAGGCTGAAATTCTCCTTATTTGGGGGCAGAAAGGCAGAAATTTCACTTATTTTGGGGCAAAATTGCAGAAATTTCATTTATTTCATGGAAAAAAGTCAGAAATTTTCTTTATTTTGGGGCAAAAAGCAGAAATTCCTAATATTTTGTGGAAAAAATGCAGAAATTCCCCATATTTTGAGGTAAAACGGCTGGAATTCCCCTTATTTGGGGGCAAAAAGGCAGAAATTTCCCTTATGTTGGGGCAAAATTGCTGAAATTTCACTTATTTCAGAGAAAAAAGGCAGAAATTTTCTTTATTTTGGGGCAAAAAGACAGAAGTTTTCTTTGTTTAGGGAAAAAAAGACAGAAATTCCACTTATTTAGAGGCAAAAAGGAAGAAATTCCCATTATTTTGGAGCAAAAATGAAGAAATTTCACTTTTTTATGGCAAAAACGTATGCATTTTCCTTATTTTCATGCAAAAAGAAGAAATTCCCCGTATTTTGGAGCAAAATTGCAGAAATTCCCCTAATTTTGGGAGAAAAAGCAGAAATTCCCTTTATTTTGGGGTAAAAATCAGAAATTCCCCTTATTTGGGGGCAAAATTCCAGGAATTTCTTTTATTTTGGGGCAAAATTGCAGAAATTTACCTTATTTTGGGCATAATTGCAGTAATTTCACTTATATTCAGGAAAAAAGGCTGAAATTGCCTTTTTGGGGGCAAAAATAGAGAAATTCCCCTTATTTTGGGCAAAATTGCAGAAATTTTCCTTATTTTGGGGCAAAAATGCAGAAATTCCGCATATTTTGTTGCAAAAAGGGAGAAATTTCTTTTATTTAGAGGTAATAAGGTGGAAATTCCCCTTATTTGGGGGCAAAATGGCTGAAATTCCCCTTTATTTGGGGGTAAAAAGACAGAAATTTCACTTATTTTGGGGAAAAATTGCAGAAATTTCAATTATTTCAGGGAAAAAAGGCAGAAATTTTCCTTATTTTGGGGCAAAAAGGCAGAAATTCCTAATATTTTGTTGCAAAAATGCAGAAATTCCCCATATTTTGAGGTAAAAAGGATGGAATTCCCCTTATTTGGGGGCAAAAAGGCAGAAATTTCCCTTATGTTGGGGCAAAATTGCAGAAATTTCACTTATTTCAGAAAAAAAGGCCGAAATGTTCTTTATTTTGGGGCAAAAAGACAGAAATTCTCTTTGTTTTGGGAAAAAAAGAGAGAAATTCCACTTATTTAGAGGCAAAAAAGAAGAAATTTCGTTATTTTTGAGCAAAAATTAAGAAATTTCCCTTTCTTATGGCAAAAAGGTATGCATTCCTCTTAATTTCGGGCAAAAAGACAGAAATTCCCCTTATTTTGGGCCAAAAAGATGAAATCCCTAATTTTTGGCGAAAAATGAAGAAATTTCACTTATTTCGGGAGAAAAAGGCAGAAATTCCAATTAATTTCGGGCAAAAAGGAAGAAATGACTCGTATTTAGGAGCAAAATTGCAGAAATTTTCCTAATATTGGTGCAAAAATGCAGAAATTCCCTTTATTTTGGGGGAAAAAGGCAGAAATTGTCCATATTTTGGTGCAAAAATCAGAAATTTCCCTTATTTTGAGGTAAAATGCTGAAATTCCCCATATTTTGGGCCAAAAGGCAAAAATTTCCCTTATTTTGGGGCAAATTTGCAGAAATTTCACTTATTTGATGGTAATAAGTAAGAAATTTTCCTTATTTTGGGGCAAAAAAGACAGAAATTCCCTTTGTTTTAGGGGAAAAAGACAGAAATTCCAATTATTTAGAGGCAAAAAGGCAAAAGTTCCCCTTATTTTGGAGCAAAAATGAAGAAATTTTCCTTTTTTATGGCAAAAAGGTATGCATTCTTCTTATTTTCGAACAAAAAGGCAGAAATTCCTATTATTTTGGGGCAAAAAGCAGAAATTTCCCTTATTTTGGGGCAAAATTGCAGAAATTTCCCTAATTGTGTGGGAAAAAAACAGAAATTCCCTTTATTTGAAGGCAAAATAGCAGAAATTTCCCTTATTATGGAGAAAAATTGCAGAAATTTCTTTTTTTTTAGGGCAAAATTGCAGAAATTTCACTCATTGTGGGGCAAAAAGGCAGAAATTCTCAATATTTTGGGGCAAAACTCAGAAATTCCACTTATTTTGGGGCAAAATTCTAGAAATTTCCCTTATTTTGGGGCAAAATTGCAGAAATTTCACTTATTTTGGGGCAAAAACGCAGAAATTTCTAATATTTTGTGCCAAAATTCAGAAATTCCTTATATTTTGAGGTAAAAAGGCTGAAATTCCCCTTATTTGGGGGCAAAAAGGTAGAAATTTCCCTTATATTGGGGCAAAATTGCAGAAATTTCACTTATTTCAAGGTAATAAGTCAGAAATTTTTCTTATTTTGGGGCAAAAAAGACAGAAATTCCCTTTGTTTTGGGGGAAAAAGACAGAAATTCCACTTATTTAGAGGCAAAGAAGCAGAAATTTCGCTTATTTTGGAGCAAAAATGAAGAAATTTCCCTTTTTTATGGCAAAAAGGTATGCATTCTTCTTATTTTCAGGGAAAAAGGCAGAAATTCTCCATATTTTGGGGCAAAAGGAAGAAATTCCCTTTATTTTTGGGCAAAAAGGCAAAAATTTCCCTTATATTGGGGCAAAATTGCAGAAATTTCATTTATTTCAGGGCAAAAATTCAGAAATTCCACTATTTTGGGGCAAAAAGCAGAAATTTCTTTTATTATGGTACAAAATTGAAGAAATTTTCCTTATTTTGGAACAAAAAGGCAGAAATTCCCATATTTTGGTGCAAAAGGCAGAAATTCTTCTTATTTTGAGGTAAAATGCAGAAATTCCCCTTATTTGGAGGTAAAATGCAGAAATTCCCCAAATATTGGGGGAAAATGCAGAAATTCCCTTTATTTTGGGGCTAAAAGGCAGAAATTAACCGTATTTTAAAGCAAAATTGCAGAAATTCTCATAATTTTCGGGCAAAAAAGCAGAAATTCTCCTTAATTTGGGCAAAAAGACAGAAAATCTCCTTTTTTCGATAGCAAACAGTCTGAAATTCCCCTTATTTTGGGGCAAAATTGCAGAAATTTTCTTTACATTGGGGCAAAATTGCAGAAATTTCCCTTATTTTGAGGCAAAATTGCAGAAATTTCACTTATTTCAGAAAAAAGGCAGAAATTTTCTTATTTTGGGGCAAAAAGGCAGAAATTTCTTTTATTTTGGTACAAAATTGCCGAAATTTTTCTTATTTTGGGGCAAAAAGGCAGAAATTCCCCCATATTTTGGGGCAAAATGAAGAAATTCCCCTTATTTTGAGGTAAAAAGTCTGAAATTCCCCTTATTTTTGGGCAAAAAGTCAGAAATTCCCCTTATTTTGGTGCAAAAAGACAGAAATTTTGTTTATTTTTAGGGAAAAGGCATAAATTGCATTTATTTTGAGTCAAAAAGGTGGAAAATCCCCATATTTGGGGCAAAAATGAAGAAATTTCCCTTTTTTATGGCAAAAAGGAAAACATTCCCTTTATTTTCGGGCAAAAAGGCAGAAATTCCCCATATTTTGAAGCAAAATTGCAGAAATTCCCCTAATTTTGGGGCAAAAGGCAGAAATTCCCTATATTTTGGGGCAAAAGTCAGAAATTCCCCTTATTTTGTGGCAAAATTCCAGAAATTTTCTTTATTTTGTGGCAAAATTGCAGGAAATTACCTTTTTTTGGAACAAAATTGCAGAAATTTCTCTTATTTGGGGAAAAATTGCAGAAATTTCTCTTATTTTCAGGTAAAAAGTCTGAAATTTCCTTTATTTTGCGCAAAAAGGGAGAAATTCCTCTTATTTTGGGGCAAAATTGCAGAAATTTTCCTTATTTTGGGGCAAAAGGGCAGAAATTCCATATATTTTGTGGCAAAAAGGGAGAAATTTCCTTTATTTTGAGGTAATAAGGTTGAAATTCCCCAAATTTTGGGGCAAAAAGGCAGAAATTCACCTTATTTTGGGGTTCAATTGCAGAAATTTCAAATATTTCAGGGCAAAATGGCAGAAATTCCCCTTATTTTGGGGCAAAAAGATGAAATCCCTAATTTTTGGCGAAAATTGAAGAAATTTCACATATTTCTGGACAAAAAGCCAAAAATTCCAATTAATTTCGGGCAAAAAGGCAGAAATGACCCGTATTTTGGAGAAAAATTGCAGAAATTCCCCTAATATTGGTGCAAAAATGCAGAAATTCCCTTTATTATGGGGCAAAAAGGCAGAATTTCTCCATATTTTGGTGCAAAAATCAGAAATTTCCCTTATTTTCAGGTAAAATTCTCAAATTCCCCAAATTTTAGGGCAAAAAGCAAAAATTTCCATTATTTTGGGGCAAATTTGCAGAAATTTCACTTATTTCAGCGTAATAAGTCAGAAATTTTCCTTATTTTGAGGCAAAAAAGACAGAAATTCCCTTTGTTTTGAGGGAAAAACAGAAATTCCACTTATTTAGAGGCAAAAAGGCAAAAGTTCTTCTTATTTTGGAGCAAAAATGAAGAAATTTCCCTTTTATATGGCAAAAAAATATGCATTCCCCTTATTTTCAGGCAAAAAGGAAGAAATTCCTCTTATTTTGGAGCAAAAATGAAGAAATTTCACTTTTTTATGGAAAAATGTAAGCATTCCTTTTATTTTCGATTAAAGAGGCAGAAATTCCCTGTATTTGGGAGCAAAATTGCAGAAATTCCCCTAATTTTGGGACAAAAAGCAGAAATTCCCTTTATTTTGGTGTAAAAATCAGAAATTCCCCATATTTTGGGGCAAAATTCCAGAAATTTTCTTTATTTTAGGGCAAAATTTCAGAAATTTCCCTTATTGGGGGCAAAATTGCAGAAATTTCACTTATTTTATAGTAAAAAAGTTGATATTTAATTTATTTTGGGGCAAAAAGGGAGAAATTTCCCGTATTTGGGGCAAAATTGCAGTAATTTTTCTTATTTTGGGGCAAAAAGGCAGAAATTCTGTATATTTTGTGGCAAAAAGGCAGAAATTTCCCTTATTTAGAGGTAATAAGATTGAAATTCCCTTTATTTGGGGGCAAAAAGGCTGAAATTCCCTATTTGGGGTCAAAAAAGCAGAAATTTCAATTATTTTGGGGCAAAATTGCAGAAATTTCATTTATTTCAGGGAAAAAATTCAGAAATTTTCCTTATTTTGGGGCAAAACAGAAATTCCTAATATTTTGTTGAAAAAATGCAGAAATTCCCTATATTTTGAGGTAAAAAGGCTGGAATTCCCTTTATTTGGGGGCAAAAAGGCAGAAATTTCCCTTATGTTGGGGCAAAATTGCAGAAATTTCACTTATCTCAGGGAAAAAAGGCAGACATTTCCTTTATTTTGGGGCAAAAAGACAGAAGTTTTCTTTGTTTTGTGAAAAAAAGACAGAAATTCCACATATTTAGGGGCAAAAAGAAAGAAATTCCCATTATTTTGGAGCAAAAATGAAGAAATTTCACTTTTTTATGGCAATAACGTATGCATTCACCTTATTTTCAGGCAAAAAGAAGAAATTCCCCGTATTTTGGAGCAAAATTGCAGAAATTCCCCTAATTTTGGGGCAAAAGGCAGAAATTCCCTTTATTTTGGGGTAAAAATCAGAAATTCCCCTTATTTTGGGGAAAAATTCCAGGAATTTCCTTTATTTTGGGGCAAAATTGCAGAAATTTACCTTATTTTGGGCAAAATTGGAGTAATTTCACTTATATTCAGGAAAAAAGGCTGAAATTGCCTTTTTGGGGGCAAAAATAGAGAAATTCCCCTTATTTTGGGCAAAATTGCAGAAATTTTCCTTATGATGGAGCAAAAAGGCAGAAATTCCGTAAATTTTGTTGCAAAAATGCAGAAATTCCTTTTATTTTGAGGTAAAAAGGCTGAAATTCCCCTTATTTGGGGGCAAAAAGGCAGAAATTTCCCTTATTTTGGGACAAAATTGCAGAAATTTTACTTATTTCAGGGTAATAAGTCAGAAATTCCCCTTATTTTGGGGCAAAAAAGACAGAAATTCTTTTTGTTTTTAAGGAAAAAGACGGAAATTCCACTTATTTAGAGGCAAAAAGGCAGAAATTCTCCTTATTTTGGAACAAAAATGAAGAAATTTCCCTTTTATATGGCAAAAAAATATGCATTCCCTTTATTTTCAGGCAAAAAGTCAGAAATTCCTCTTATTTTGGTGCAAAAAGACAGAAATTTTGTTTATTTTTAGGGAAAAGGGAGAAATTGAACTTATTTTGAGTCAAAAAGGCAGAAAATCCCCATATTTTGGGGCAAAAATGAAGAAATTTCCCTTTTTTATGGCAAAAAGGAAAACATTCCCTTTATTTTCGGGCAAAAAGGCAGAAATTCCCCATATTTTGGAGCAAAATTGCAGAAATTCCCCTAATTTTGGAACAAAAGGCAGAAATTCCCTATATTTTGGGGCAAAAATCAGAAATTCCCCTTATTTTGGGGCAAAATTCCAGAAATTTTCTTTATTTTGGGGGAAATTTGCAGAAATTTCACTTATTTCAGCGTAATAAGTCAGAAATTTTCCTTATTTTGAGGCAAAAAAGACAGAAATTCCCTTTGTTTTGCGGGAAAAAAAGAAATTCCCCTTATTTTCAGGCAAAAAGGCAGAAATTCCCCTTATTTTGGAGCAAAAATGAAGAAATTTCACTTTTTTATGGCAAAATGTAAGCATTCCCCTTATTTTTGGTCAAAAAGGCAGAAATTCCCCTTATTTGGGAGCAAAATTCCAGAAATTCCCCTAATTTTGGGGCAAAAGGCAGAAATTCCCTTTATTTTGGGGCAAAAATCAGAAATTCCCCATATTTTGGGACAAAATTGCAGAAATTTTCTTTATTTTGGGGCAAAATTTCAGAAATTTCCCTTTTTTGGGGCAAAATTGCAGAAATTTCACTTATTTTATAGTAAAAAAGTTGATATTTAATTTATTTTGGGGCAAAAAGGGAGAAATTCCCCTTACTTGGGGCAATATTGCAGTAATTTTTCTTATTTTGGGGCAAAAAGGCAGAAATTCTGTATATTTTGTGGCAAAAAGACAGAAATTTCCATTATTTAGAGGTAATAAGGTTGAAATTCCCTTTATTTGGGGGCAAAAAGGCTGAAATTCCCCTTATTTGGGGGCAAAAAGGCAGAAATTTCACTTATTTTGGGGCAAAATTGCAGAAATTTCATTTATTTCAGGGAAAAAAGTCAGAAATTTTCCTTATTTTGGGGCAAAAAGCAGAAATTCCTAATATATTGTGGAAAAAATGCAGAAATTCCCCATATTTTGAGGTAAAAAGGCTGGAATTCCCCTATTTGGGGGCAAAAATGCAGAAATTTCCCTTATGTTGGGGCAAAATTACAGAAATTTCACTTATTTCAGAGAAAAAAGGCAGAAATTTTCTTTATTTTGGGGCAAAAAGACAGAAGTTTTTTTCTTTGTTTAGGGAAAAAAAGACAGAAATTCCACTTATTTAGAGGCAAAAAGGTAGAAATTCCCATTATTTTGGAGCAAAAATGAAGAAATTTCACTTTTTATGGCAAAAACGTATGCATTTTCTTTATTTTCAGGCAAAAAGAAGAAATTCCCCGTATTTTGGAGCAAAATTGCAGAAATTCCCCTTATTTTGGGACAAAAGGCAGAAATTCCCTTTATTTTGGGGTAAAAATCAGAAATTCCCCTTATTTTGGGGAAAAATTCCAGGAATTTCCTTTATTTTGGGGCAAAATTGCAGAAATTTACCTTTTTTTGGGCAAAATTGCAGTAATTTACCTTATATTCAGGAAAAAAGGCTGAAATTGCCTTTTTGGGGGCAAAAATAGAGAAATTCCCCTTATTTTGGGCAAAATTGCAGAAATTTTCCTTATGATGGGGCAAAAAGGCAGAAATTCCATAAATTTTGTGGCAAAAATGCAGAAATTCCCCTTATTTTGAGGTAAAAAGGCTAAAATTCCCCTTATTTGGGGGCAAAAAGGCAGAAATTTCCCTTATTTTGGGACAAAATTGCAGAAATTTTACTTATTTCAGGGTAATAAGTCAGAAATTCCCCTTATTTTGGGGCAAAAAAGACAGAAATTCCTTTTGTTTTTAAGGAAAAAGACAGAAATTCCACTTATTTAGAGGCAAAAAGGCAGAAATTCTCCTTATTTTGGAGCATAAATGAAGAAATTTCCATTTTATATGGCAAAAAAATATGCATTCCCCTTATTTTCAGGCAAAAAGGCAGAAATTCCCCGTATTTTGGAGCAAAATTGCAGAAATTCCCCTAATTGTGGGGCAAAAATGCAGAAATTCCCTATATGTTGGGGCAAAAAGACAGAAATTCTCCTTATTTTGGGGCAAAACTCAGAAATTTCACTTATTTAGGGGCAAAATTGCATAAATTTCACTTATTTCAGGGAAAAATGCAGAAATTTTCCTTATTTTGGGGCAAAAAGGCAGAAATTCCGTATATTTGTGGCAAAAATGCAGAAATTCCCCTTATTTTGAGGCAAAAAGCTGAAATTCTCCTTATTTGGGGGCAAAAAGGCAGAAATTTCACTTATTTTGGGGAAAAATTGCAGAAATTTACCTTATTTTGGGGCAAAATTTCAGAAATTTCCCTGATTTGGGGCAAAATTGCAGAAATTTCACTTATTTTAAGGTAAAAAGGATGATAATTAGTATATTTTGGGGCAAAAAGGGAGAAATTTCTCTTATTTGGGGCAAAATTGCAGTAATTTTCCTTATTTTGGGGCAAAAATGCAGAAATTCCGTATATTTTGTTGCAAAAAGGGAGAAATTTCTTTTATTTAGAGGTAATAAGGTTGAAATTCCCCTTATTTGGGGGCAAAAAGGCTGAAATTCCCCTTTATTTGGGGGCAAAAATGCAGAAATTTCACTTATTTTGGGGAAAAATTGCAGAAATTTCAATTATTTCAGGGAAAAAAGGTAGAAATTTTCCTTATTTTGGGGCAAAAAGGCAGAAATTCCTAATATTTTGTTGCAAAAATGCAGAAATTCCCCATATTTTGAGGTAAAAAGGCTGGAATTCCCCTTATTTAGAAGCAAAAAGGCAGAAATTTCCTTTATGTTGGGGCAAAATTGCAGAAATTTCACTTATTTCAGAAAAAAAAATGCCGAAATATTCTTTATTTTGGGGCAAAAAGAGAGAAATTCTCTTTGTTTTGGGAAAAAAAGATAGAAATTCCACTTATTTAGAGGCAAAAAAGAAGAAATTTCGTTATTTTGGAGCAAAAATGAAGAAATTTCCCTTTTTTATGGCAAAAAGGTATGCATTCCCCTTATTTTCGGGCAAAAAGGCAGAAATTCCCCTTATTTTGGGGCAAAAAAATGAAATCCCTAATTTTTGGATAAATTGAAGAAATTTCACTTATTTCGGGAGAAAAAGGCAGAAATTCCAATTAATTTCGGGCAAAAAGGAAGAAATGATCCGTATTTAGGAGCAAAATTGTAAAAATTCCCCTAATATTGGTGCAAAAATGCAGAAATTCCCTTTATTTTGGGGGAAAAAGGCAGAAATTGTCCATATTTTGGTGCAAAAATCAGAAATTTCCCTTATTTTGAGGTAAAATGCTGAAATTCCCAATATTTTGAGCCAAAAGGCAAAAATTTCCCTTATTTTGGGGCAAATTTGCAGAAATTTTACTTATTTGATGGTAATAAGTAAGAAATTTTCCTTATTTTGGGGCAAAAAAGACAGAAATTCCCTTTGTTTTAGGGGAAAAAGACAGAAATTCCAATTATTTAGAGGCAAAAAGGCAAAAGTTCCCCTTATTTTGGAGCAAAAATGAAGAAATTTTCATTTTTTATGGCAAAAAGGTATGCATTCTTCTCATTTTCGAACAAAAAGGCAGAAATTCCCATTATTTTGGGGCAAAAAGCCGAAATTTCCCTTATTTTGGGGCAAAATTGCAGAAATTTCCCTAATTGTGTGGAAAAAAAACAGAAATTCCCTTTATTTGAAGGCAAAATAGCAGAAATTTCCCTTTTTATGGAGAAAATTGCAGAAATTTCCCTTTTTTAGGGCAAAATTGCAGAAATTTCACTAATTGTGGGGCAAAAAGGCAGAAATTCTCAATATTTTGGGGCAAAACTCAGAAATTCCACTTATTTTGGGGCAGAATTCTAGAAATTTCCCTTATTTTGGGACAAAATTGCAGAAATTTCACTTATTTTGGGGCAAAATTGCAGAAATTTCACTTATTTCATGGAAAAAAGGCAGATTTTCCTTATTTTGGGAAATAAACGCAGAAATTCCTAATATTTTGTGCCAAAATTCAGAAATTCCTTATATTTTGAGGTAAAAAGGCTGAAATTCCCCTTATTTGGGGGCAAAAAGGTAGAAATTTCCCTTATATTGGGGCAAAATTGCAGAAATTTCACTTATTTCAAGGTAATAAGTCAGAAATTTTTCTTATTTTGGGGCAAAAAAGACAGAAATTCCCTTTGTTTTGGGGGAAAAAGACAGAAATTCCACTTATTTAGAGGCAAAGAAGCAGAAATTTCGCTTATTTTGGAGCAAAAATGAAGAAATTTCCCTTTTTTATGGCAAAAAAGTATGCATTCTTCTTATGTTCGGGCAAAAAGGCAGAAATTCCCCATATTTTGGGGCAAAAGGAAGAAATTTCCTTTATTTTTGGGCAAAAAGGCAAAAATTTCCCTTATTTGGGGCAAAATTGCAGAAATTTCATTTATTTCAGGGCAAAAATTCAGAAATTCCCCTTATTTTGGGGCAAAAAGCAGAAATTTCTTTTATTATGGTACAAAATTGAAGAAATTTTCCTTATTTTGGAACCAAAAGGCAGAAATTCCCATATTTTGGTGCAAAAGGCAGAAATTCTTCTTATTTTGAGGTAAAATGCAGGAATTCCCCTTATTTGGAGGTAAAATGCAGAAATTCCCCAAATATTGGGGGAAAATGCAGAAATTCCCTTTATTTTGGGGCTAAAAGGCAGAAATTAACCGTATTTTAAAGCAAAATTGTAGAAATTCTTATAATTTTCGGGCAAAAAATCAGAAATTCTCCTTAATTTAGGTAAAAAGACAGAAAATCTCCTTTTTTCGAGAGCAAACAGTCTGAAATTCCCCTTATTTTGGGGCAAAATTGCAGAAATTTCCTTTACATTGGGGCAAAATTACAGAAATTTCCCTTATTTTGAGGCAAAATTGCAGAAATTTCACTTATTTCAGAAAAAAGGCAGAAATTTTCTTATTTTGGGGCAAAAAGGCAGAAATTTCTTTTATTTTGGTACAAAATTGCCGAAATTTTTCTTATTTTGGGGCAAAAAGGCAGAAATTCCCCATATTTTGGGGCAAAAAGGAAGAAATTCCCCTTATTTTGAGGTAAAAATTCTGAAATTAACCTTATTTTCAGGCAAAAAGTCAGAAATTCCCCTTATTTTGGTGCAAAAAGACAGAAATTTTGTTTATTTTTAGGGAAAAGGCAGAAATTGCACTTATTTTGAGTCAAAAAGGTGGAAAATCCCCATATTTTGGGGCAAAAATGAAGATATTTCCCTTTTTTATGGCAAAAAGGAAGACATTCCCTTTATTTTCGGGCAAAAAGGCAGAAATTCCCCATATTTTGGAGCAAAATTGCAGAAATTCCCCTAATTTTGGGGCAAAAGGAAGAAATTCCCTTTATTTTGGGGCAAAAATCATAAATTCTTCTTATTTTGGGGCAAAATTCCAGAAATTTTCTTTATTTTGGGGAAAAATTGCAGGAATTTACATTTTTTGGAACAAAATTGCAGAAATTTCTCTTATTTGGGGAAAAATTGCAGAAATTTCTTTTATTTTCAGGTAAAAAGTCTGAAATTTCCCTTATTTTGGGCAAAAAGGGAGAAATTCCTCTAATTTTGGGGCAAAATTGCAGAAATTTTCCTTATTTTGGGGCAAAAAGGCAGAAATTCCATATATTTTGTGGCAAAAGGGCAGAAATTTTCTTTATTTTGAGGTAATAAGGTTGAAATTCTTCTTATTTTGGGGCACAAAGGCAGAAATTCCCCTTATTTGGGGGTAAAATTGCAGAAATTTCAAATATTTCAGGGCAAAATGGCAGAAATTCCCATTATTTTGGGGCAAAAAGATGAAATCCTAATTTTTGGTGAAAATTGAAGAAATATCACTTATTTCGGGACAAAAATCCAGAAATTCCAATTAATTTCAGGCAAAAAGGCAGAAATGACCCGTATTTTGGAGCAAAATTGCAGAAATTCCCCTAATATTGGTGCAAAAATGCAGAAATTCCCTTTATTATGGGCCAAAAGGCAGAAATTCTCCATATTTTGGTGCAAAAATCAGAAATTTCCCTTATTTTGAGGTAAAATTCTCAAATTCCCCAAATATAGGGCGAAAGGCAAAAATTTCCAATATTTTGGGGCAAATTTGCAGAAATTTCACTTATTTCAGCATAATAAGTCAGAAATTCTTCTTTTTTTGAGGCAAAAAGACAGAAATTCCCTTTGTTTTGAAGGAAAAACAGAAATTCCACTTATTTAGAGGCAAAAAGGCAAAAGTTCCCCTTATTTTGGAGCAAGAATGAAGAAATTTCGCTTTTTTATGGCCAAAAGGTATGCATTCTTTTTATTTTCGGGCAAAAAGGCAGAAATTCCCCAAATTTTGGGGCAAAAGGCAGAAATTCCACTTATTTTGGGGCAAAAGTGCAGAAATTTCCCTTATTTTGGGGCAAAATTACAGAAATTTCACTTATTTTGGGGAAAAATTGCAGAAATTTCACTTATTTCAAAAAAAAAAGGCAGAAATTATCCTTATTTTGGGGCAAAAATGCAGAAATTCCTAATATTTTGTGCCAAAATTTAGAAAATCCCATTATTTTGAGGTAAAAAGTCTGAAATTCCCCTTATTTGGGGGTAAAAAGGCAGAAAATTCCCTTATATTGGGGCAAAATTTCAGAAATTTCACTTATTTCAGGGTAATAAGTCAGAAATTTTTTTATTTTGGGGCAAAAAAGACAGAAATTCCTTTTGTTTTGGGGGAAAAGGAAAGAAATTCCACATATTTAGAGTCAAAAAAGCAGAAATTCCCCTTATTTAGGAGCAAAAATGAAGAAATTTACCTTTTTTATGGCAAAAAGGTATGCATTCTTCTTATTTTCGGGCAAAAAGGCAGAAATTTCCCATATTTTGTGGCAAAAAACAGAAATTCCCTTTATTTCGGGGCAAAAAGGCAAAAATTTCCCTCATTTTGGGGCAAACTTGCAGAAATTTCATTTATTTCAGGGCAAAATTTCAGAAATTCCCCTTATTTTGGGACAAAAAGCAGAAATTTCTTTTATTATGGTACAAAATTGAAGAAATTTTCCTTATTTTGGAAGAAAAAGGCAGAAATTCCCCCATATTTTGGGGCAAAAGGCATAAATTCTTTTTATTTTGAGGTAAAATGCAGAAATTCCCCTTATTTAAAGGTAAAATACAGAAATTCCCCAAATATTGGGGTAAAATGCAGAAATTCCCTTTATTTTGGGGCTAAAAGGCAGAAATTAACCGTATTTTAAAGCAAAATTGCAGAAATTCTCATAATTTTTGGGCAAAAAAGCAGAAATTCTACTTATTTTGGGGCAAAAAGACAGAAAATCTCCTTTTTTCGAGAGCAAACAGTCAAAAATTCCCTTTATTTTGGGGCAAAATTGCACAAATTTCTTTTACATTAGGGCAAAATTGCAGAAATTTCCCTTATTTTGGGGCAAAATTGCAGAAATTTCACTTATTTCAGGATAATAAGTCAGAAATTCTCCTTATTTTGATGCAAAAAAGACAAAAATTCCCTTTGTTTTGTGGGAAAAAGACAGAAATTCCACTTATTTAGAGGCAAAAAGGCAGAAATTTCCCTTATTTTGGAGCAAAAATGAAGAAATTTCCTTTTTTTATGGCAAAAAGGTATGCATTTTTTTTTATATTCGGGCAAAAAGGCAGAAATTCTTCAAATTTTGGGGCATAAGGCAGAAATTCCACTTATTTTGGTCCAAAATTGCAGAAATTTCCCTTATTTTGGGGCAAAATTGCAGAAATTTCACTTATTTTGGGGCAAAATTGCAGAAATTTCACTTATTTCAAAGAAAAAAGGCAGAAAATTTCCTTATTTTGGGGCAAAAATGCAGAAATTCCTAATATTTTGTGCCAAAATTTAGAAATTCCCATTATTTTGAGGTTAAAAAGTCTGAAATTCCCCTTATTTGTGGGCAAAATTTCAGAAATTTCACTTATTTCAGGGTAATAAGTCAGAAATTTTTCTCATTTTGGGGCAAAAAGACAGAAATTCCTTTTGTTTTGGGGGAAAAATAAAGAAATTCCACTTATTTAGAGGCAAAAAAGCAGAAATTCCCCTTATTTTGGAGCAAAAATGAAGAAATTTACCTTTTTTATGGCAAAAAGGTATGCATTCTTCTTATTTTCGGGCAAAAAGGCAGAAATTCCCCATATTTTGTGGCAAAAGGCAGAAATTCTCTTTATTTTGGGGCAAAAAGGCAAAAATTTCCCTTATTTTAGGGCAAAATTGCAGAAATTTCTTTATTTCAGGGCAAAAATTCAGAAATTTCCCTTATTTTGGGGCAAAAAGCAGAAATTTCTTTTATTATGGTACAAAATTGAAGAAATTTTCGTAATTTTGGAAAAAAAAGGCAGAAATTCCCCCATATTTTGGGGCAAAAGGCATAAATTCTTCTTATTTTGAGGTAAAATGCAGAAATTCCCCTTATTTAGAGGTAAAATGCAGAAATTCCCCAAATATTGGGGGAAAATGCAGAAATTCCCTTTATTTTTGGCTAAAAGGCAGAAATTAACCGTATTTTAAAGCAAAATTGCAGAAATTCTCATAATTTTCGGGCAAAAAAGCAGAAATTCTACTTATTTTGGGGCAAAAAGCCAGAAAATCTTCTTTTTTTGAGAGCAAACAATCAGAAATTCCCCTTATTTTCGGGCAAAATTGCATAAATTTCACTTATTTCAGGGTAATAAGTCAGAAATTCTCCTTATTTTGATGCAAAAAAGACAGAAATTTCCTTTGTTTTGTGGGAAAAAGACAGAAATTCCACTTATTTAGTGGCAAAAAGGCAGAAATTCCCCTTATTTTGGAGCAAAAATGAAGAAATTTACCTTTTTTATGGCAAAAAGGTATGCATTCTTCTTATTTTCGGGCAAAAAGGCAGAAATTCCCCATATTTTGTGGCAAAAGGCAGAAATTCTCTTTATTTTGGGGCAAAAAGGCAAAAATTTCCCTTATTTTAGGGCAAAATTGCAGAAATTTCTTTATTTCAGGGCAAAAATTCAGAAATTTCCCTTATTTTGGGGCAAAAAGCAGAAATTTCTTTTATTATGGTACAAAATTGAAGAAATTTTCGTAATTTTGGAAAAAAAAGGCAGAAATTCCCCCATATTTTGGGGCAAAAGGCATAAATTCTTCTTATTTTGAGGTAAAATGCAGAAATTCCCCTTATTTAGAGGTAAAATGCAGAAATTCCCCAAATATTGGGGGAAAATGCAGAAATTCCCTTTATTTTTGGCTAAAAGGCAGAAATTAACCGTATTTTAAAGCAAAATTGCAGAAATTCTCATAATTTTCGGGCAAAAAAGCAGAAATTCTACTTATTTTGGGGCAAAAAGACAGAAAATCTTCTTTTTTTGAGAGCAAACAATCAGAAATTCCCCTTATTTTCGGGCAAAATTGCATAAATTTCACTTATTTCAGGGTAATAAGTCAGAAATTCTCCTTATTTTGATGCAAAAAAGACAGAAATTTCCTTTGTTTTGTGGGAAAAAGACAGAAATTCCACTTATTTAGTGGCAAAAAGGCAGAAATTCCCCTTATTTTGGAGCAAAAATGAAGAAATTTCCCTTTTTATGGCAAAAAGGTGTGAATTCCCATTATTTTCGGGCAAAAAGGCAGAAATTCCCCGTATTTTGGAGCAAAATTGCAGAAATTTCCCTAATTTTTGGGCAAAAAGCAAAAATTCCCTTTATTTTGGGGCAAAAATCAGAAATTCCCTTTATTTTGGGGCAAAATTCAAGAAATTTTCTTTATTTTGGGGCGAAATTGCAGGAATTTACCTTATTTTAGGGCAAAATAGCAGAAATTTCACTTATTTCAGGGTAATAAGTCAGAATTTCTCCTTATTTTTATGCAAAAATGACAGAAATTCCCTTTGTTTTGTGGGAAAAAGACAGAAATTCCACTTATTTAGAGGCAAAAAGGCAGAAATTCCCTTTATTTTGAAGCAAAAATGAAGAAATTTCCCTTTTTATGGCAAAAAGGTATGAATTCCCATTATTTTCGGGCAAAAAGGCAGAAATTCCCCTTATTTTGGAGCAAAATTGCAGAAATTCCCCTAATTTTGGGGCAAAAGGCAGAAATTTTCTTTATTTTGGGGAAAAATCAGAAATTCCCCTTATTTTGGTGCAAAATTCAAGAAATTTCCTTTATTTTGAGGCAAAATTGCAGGAATTTACCTTATTTTAGGGCAAAATTGCAGAAATTTCCCTTATTTGGGGCAAAATTGCAGAAATTTCACTTATATTCAGGTAAAAAGGCTGAAATTTCCTTTATTTTGGGGCACAAATGGAGAAATTCCCCTTATTTTGGGGCAAAATTGCAGAAATTTCCTTTATTATGGGAAAAAATTGCAGAAATTTCCCTTATTTCATGGCAAAATTGCAGAAATTTCACTTAATCAGGGTAATAACTCAGAAATTCCCCTTATTTTGGAGCAAAAATGAAGAAATTTCCATTTTTATGGCAAAAGGGTTTGCATTCCCATTATTTTCGGGCAAAAAGGCAGAAATTCCCCATATTTTGGAGCAAAATTGAAGAAATTCCCCTAATTTTGGGGCAAAAGGCAGAAATTCCCTTTATTTTGGGGCAAAAATCAGAAATTCCCCTTATTTTGGGGCAAAATTCAAGAAATTTTCTTTATTTTGGGGCAAAATTGCAGGAATTTACCTTATTTTGGGGCAAAATTGCAGAAATTTCCCTTATTTGGGGAAAAATTGCAGAAATTTCACTTATTTTCAGGTAAAAAGGCTGAAATTTCCTTTATTTTGGGGCAAAAAGGGGGAAATTACCCTTATTTTGGGCAAAATTGCAGAAATTTCCTTTATTATGGGAAAAAATTGCAGAAATTTCCCTTATTTTAATGCAAAATTGCAGAAATTTCACTTATTTCAGAGAAATAAAGCAAAAATTTTTCTTATTTTGGGGCAAAAAGGCAGAAATTCCCATTATTTTGGGGCAAAAAGGCAGAAATTCACCTTATTTTGGGGTAAAATTGCAGAAATTTTAAATATTTCAGGGCCTAATGAGGGAAATTCCCCTTATTTTGGGGCAAAAATATGAAATCCCTAATTTTTGGCGAAAATTGAAGAAATATCACTTATTTCGGGACAAAAAGCCAGAAATTCCAATTAATTTCGGGCAAAAAGGCAGAAATGACCCGTATTTTGGAGCAAAATTGCAGAAATTCCCCTAATATTGGTGCAAAAATGCAGAAATTCCCTTTATTATGGGGCAAAAATGCAGAAATTCTCCATATTTTGGTGCAAAAATCAGAAATTTCCCTTATTTTGAGGTAAAATTCTCAAATTCCCCAAATTTTAGGGCAATAGAAAAAAATTTCCCTTAAATTGGGGCAAATTTGCCGAAATTTCACTTATTTCAGGGTAATAAGTCAGAAATTTTCCTTATTTTGAGGCAAAAAATACAGAAATTCCCTTTGTTTTGGGGGAAAAACAGAAATTCCACTTATTTAGAGGCAAAAAGGCAAAAGTTCCCCTTATTTTGGAGCAAAAATGAAGAAATTTCCCTTTTTATGGCAAAAAGGTATGCATTCTTTTTATTTTCGGGCTAAAAGGCAGAAATTCCCCAAATTTTGGGGCAAAAGGCATAAATTCCACTTATTTTGGGGCAAAATTGCAGAAATTTCCCTTATTTTGGGGCAAAATTGGAGAAATTTCACTTATTTTTGGGCAAAATTGCAGAAATTTCACTTATTTCAAGGAAAAAAGGCAGAAATTATCCTTATTTTGGGGCAAAAATGCAGAAATTCCAAATATTTTGTGCCAAAATTTAGAAATTCCCATTATTTTGAGGTAAAAAGTCTGAAATTCCCCTTATTTGGGGACAAAAAGGCAGAAAATTCCCTTATATTGGGGCAAAATTTCAGAAATTTCACTTATTTCAGGGTAATAAGTCAGAAATTTTCCTTATTTTGGGGCAAAAAAGACAGAAATTCCTTTTGTTTTGGGGGAAAAAGAAAGAAATTCCACATATTTAGAGGCAAAAAAGCAGAAATTCCCCTTATTTAGGAGCAAAAATGAAGAAATTTACCTTTTTTATGGCAAAAAGGTATGCATTCTTCTTATTTTCGGGCAAAAAGGCAGAAATTTCCCATATTTTAGGGCAAAAAACAGAAATTCCCTTTATTTTGGGGCAAAAAGGCAAAAATTTCCCTCATTTTGGGGCAAATTTGCAGAAATTTCATTTATTTCAGGGCAAAAATTCAGAAATTCCTCTTATTTTGGGGCAAAAAGCAGAAATTTCTTTTATTATGGTACAAAATTGAAGAAATTTTCCTTATTTTAGAACAAAAAGCAGAAATTCCCCATATTTTGGAGCAAAAGGCAGAAATTCTTCTTATTTTGAGGTAAAATGCAGAAATTCCTCTTATTTAGAGGTAAAATGCAGAAATTCCCCAAATATTGGAGGAAAATGCAGAAATTCCCTTTATTTTGGGGCTAAAAGGCAGAAATTAACCGTATTTTAAAAGAAAATTGCAGAAATTCTCATAATTTTCGGGCAAAAAATCAGAAATTCTCCTTATTTTGGGGCAAAAGGACAGAGAATCTCCTTTTTTCGAGAGCAAACAGTCAGAAATTCCCCTTATTTTGGGGCAAAATTGCAGAAATTTCTTTTACATTGGGGCAAAATTGCAGAAATTTCCTTTATTTTGGGGCAAAATTGCAGAAATTTCACTTATTTCAGGGTAATAAGTCAGAAATTCTTCTTATTTTGATGCAAAAAAGACAGAAATTCCGTTTGTTTTGGGGGAAAAAGACAGAAATTCCACTTATTTAGAGGCAAAAAGGCAGAAATTCCCCTTATTTTGGAGCAAAAATGAAGAAATTTCCATTTTTATGGCAAAAAGGTATGCATTCCCATTATTTTCCAGCAAAAAGGCAGAAATTCCCCGTATTTTGGAGCAAAATTGTAGAAATTCCCCTAATTTTGGGGCAAAAGGCAGAAATTCCCTTTATTTTGGGGCAAAAATCAGAAATTCCCCTTATTTTGGGGCAAAATTCAAGATTTTTCCTTTATTTTGGGGAAAAATTGCAGGAATTTACCTTATTTTGGGGCAAAATTGCAGAAATTTCCCTTATTTGGGGTAAAATTGCAGAAATTTACTTATTTTCAGGTAAAAAGGCTGAAATTTCCTTTATTTTGGGGCAAAAAAGAAGAAATTCCCCTTATTTTGGGGCAAAATTGCAGAAATTTCCTTTATTATGGGAAAAAATTGCAGAAATTTCCCTTATTTTAGGGCAAAATTGCAGAAATTTCACTTATTTCAGAGAAATAAAGCAAAAATTTTTCTTATTTTGGGGCAAAAAGGCAGAAATCCCCATTATTTTGGCGCAAAAAGGCAAAAATTACCCCTATTTTGGGGTAAAATGGCAGAAATTTCACATATTTCATGGCAACAAGGGAGAAATTTCTCTTATTTTGCGGCAAAATTGCAGAAATTTCATTTATTTCAGGGCAAAATTCAGAAAATCCCCTTATTTTGGGGCAAAAAGCAGAAATTTCTTTTATTATGGTACAAAATTGAAGAAATTTTCCTTATTTTAGAACAAAAATGCAGAAAATCCCCATATTTTGGGGCAAAAGGCAGGAATTCTTCTTATTTTGTGGTAAAATGCAGAAATTCCCATTATTTAGAGGTAAAATGCAGAAAAACCCCAAATATTGGGGGAAAATGCAGAAATTCCCTTTATTTTGTGGCTAAAAGGCAGAAATTAACCGTATTTTAAAACAAAATTGCAGAAATTCTCATAATTGTCGGGCAAAAGCAGAAATTCTCCTTATTTTGGGGCAAAAAGACAGAAAAATCTCCTTTTTTCGAGAGCAAACAGTCAGAAATTCCCTTTATTTTGGGGCAAAATTGCAGAAATTTCTTTTACATTGGGGCAAAATTGCAGAAATTTCCCTTATTTTGGGGCAAAATTGCAGAAATTTCACTTATTTCAGGGTAATAAGTCAGACATTCTCCTTATTTTGATGCAAAAAAGACAGAAATTCCCTTTGTTTTGGGGGAAAAAGACAGAAATTCTACTTATTTAGAGGCAAAAATGAAGAAATTCCCCTTATTTTGGAGCAAAAAGGAAGAAATTTCCCTTTTTATGGCAAAAAGGTATGCATTCCCATTATTATCGGGCAAAAAGGCAGAAATTCCCCGTATTTTGGAGCAAAATCACAGAAATTCCCCTAATTTTGGGGCAAAAGGCAGAAATTCCCTTTATTTTGGGGCAAAAATCAGAAATTCCCCTTATTTTGTGGCAAAATTCAAAAAATTTACTTTATTTTGCGTCAAAATTGCAGGAATTTACCTTATTTTGAGGCAAAATTGCAGAAATTTCACTTATTTAGGGCAAAATTGCAGAAATTTCACTTATTTTCAGGTAAAAAGGCTGAAATTTCCTTTATTTTGGGGCAAAAAAGGAGAAATTCCCCTTATTTCGAGGCAAAATTGCAGAAATTTTCTTTATTATGGGAAAAAATTGCAAAAATTTCCCTTATTTTAGGGCAAAATTGCAGAAATTTTACTTATTTCAGAGAAATAAAGCAAAAATCTTTCTTATTTTGGGGCAAAAATGCAGAAATTCCCATTATTTTCGGGCAAAAAGGCAGAAATTCACCTTATTTTGGGGTAATGTTGCAGAAATTTCACATATTTCATGGCAAAAAGGCAGAAATTTCCCTTATTTTGGGGCAAAATTGCAGTAATTTCCTATATTTGGGGCAAAATTGCAGAAATTTCACTAATTTTCAGGTAAAAAGGCTGAAATTTCCTTTATTTTGGGGCAAAAATGGAGAAATTCCCCTTATTTTGGGACAAAATTGCAGAAATTTCCTTTATTAGGGGAAAAAATTGCAGAAATTTCCCTTATTTTAGGGCAAAATTGCAGAAATTCCCATTATTTTCGGGCAAAAAGGCAGAAATTCACCTTATTTTGGGGTAAAGTTGCAGAAATTTCACATATTTCATGGCAAAAAGGCAGAAATTTCCCTTATTTTGGGGCAAAATTGCAGAAATTTCATTTATTTCAGGGCAAAAATTCAGATATTCCCCTTATTTTGGGGCAAAAAGCAGAAATTTCTTTTATTATGGTATAAAATTTTAGAAATATTCCTTATTTTGGAACAAAAAGGCAGAAATTCTCCATATTTTGGGGCAAAAGGCAGAAATTCTTCTTATTTTGAGGTAAAATGCAGAAATTCCCCTTATTTAGAGGTAAAATGCAGAAATTCCCCAAATATTGGGGGAAAATGCAGAAATTCCCTTCATTTTGGGGCTAAAAGAGAGAAATTAACCGTATTTTAAAGCAAAATTGCAGGAATTCTCATAATTTTCGGGCAAAAAAGCAGAAATTCTCCTTATTTTGGGGCAAAAAGACAGAAAATCTCCTTTTTTCGAGAGCAAACAGTCAGAAATTCCCCTTATTTTGGGGCAAAATTGCAGAAATTTCTTTTACATTGGGGCAAAATTGCAGAAATTTCCCTTATTTTGGGGCAAAATTGCAGAAATTTCACTTATTTCAGGGTAATAAGTCAGAAATTCTCCTTATTTTGATGCAAAAAAGACAGAAATTCCCTTTGTTTTGGGGGAAAAAGACAGAAATTCCACTTATTTAGAGGCAAAAAGGCAGAAATTCCCCTTATTTTGGAGCAAAAATGAAGAAATTTCCCTTTTTATGGAAAAAAGGTATGCATTCCCATTATTTTCAGGCAAAAAGGCAGAAATTCCCCGTATTTTGGAGCAAAATGCAGAAATTCCCCTAATTTTGGGCAAAAGACAGTAATTCCCTTTATTTTGGGACAAAAATCAGAAATTCCCCTTATTTTGGGGCAAAATTCAAGAAATTTCCTTTATTTTGGGGCAAAATTACAGGAATTTACCTTATTTTGGGGCAAAATTGCAGTAATTTCCTTTATTTGGGGCAAAATTGCAGAAATTTCACTAATTTTCAGGTAAAAAGCCTGAAATTTCCTTTATTTTGGGGCAAAAAAGGAGAAATTCCCCTTATTTTGGGACAAAATTGCAGAAATTTCCTTTATTAGGGGAAAAAATTGCAGAAATTTCCCTTATTTTAGAGCAAAATTGCAGAAATTTCACTTATTTCAGAGAAATAAAGCAAAAATTTTTCTTATTTTGGGGCAAAAAGGCAGAAATTCCCAATATTTTGGGGCAAAAGGCAGAAATTTTTCTTATTTTGAGGTAAAATGCAGAAATTCCCCTTATTTAGAGATAAAATGCAGAAATTCCCCAAATATTGGAGGAAAATGCAGAAATTCTCTTTATTTTGGGGCTAAAAGGCAGAAATTAACCGTATTTTAAAGCAAAATTGCAGAAATTCTCATAATTTTCGGGCAAAAAAGCAGAAATTCTCCTTATTTTGGGGCAAAAGGACAGAAAATCTCCTTTTTTCGAGAGCAAACAGTCAGAAATTCCCCTTATTTTGGGGCAAAATTGCAGAAATTTCTTTTACATTGGGGCAAAATTGCAGAAATTTCCTTTATTTTGGGGCAAAATTGCAGAAATTTCACTTATTTCAGGGTAATAAGTCAGAAATTTTTCTTATTTTGATGCAAAAAAGACAGAAATTCCGTTTGTTTTGGGGGAAAAAGACAGAAATTCCACTTATTTAGAGGCAAAAAGGCAGAAATTCCCCTTATTTTGGAGCAAAAATGAAGAAATTTCCATTTTTATGGCAAAAAGGTATGCATTCCCATTATTTTCCAGGAAAAAGGCAGAAATTCCCCGTATTTTGGAGCAAAATTGTAGAAATTCCCCTAATTTTGGGGCAAAAGACAGAAATTCCCTTTATTTTGGGGCAAAAATCAGAAATTCCCCTTATTTTGGGGCAAAATTCAAGATTTTTCCTTTATTTTGGGGCAAAATTGCAGGAATTTACCTTATTTTGGGGCAAAATTGCAGAAATTTCCCTTATTTGGGGTAAAATTGCAGAAATTTACTTATTTTCAGGTAAAAAGGCTGAAATTTCCTTTATTTTGGGGCAAAAAAGAAGAAATTCCCCTTATTTTGGGGCAAAATTGCAGAAATTTCCTTTATTATGGGAAAAAATTGCAGAAATTTCCCTTATTTTAGGGCAAAATTGCAGAAATTTCACTTATTTCAGAGAAATAAAGCAAAAATTTTTCTTATTTTGGGGCAAAAAGGCAGAAATCCCCATTATTTTGGCGCAAAAAGGCAAAAATTACCCCTATTTTGGGGTAAAATGGCAGAAATTTCACATATTTCATGGCAACAAGGGAGAAATTTCTCTTATTTTGCGGCAAAATTGCAGAAATTTCATTTATTTCAGGGCAAAATTCAGAAATTCCCCTTATTTTGGGGCAAAAAGCAGAAATTTCTTTTATTATGGTACAAAATTGAAGAAATTTTCCTTATTTTAGAACAAAAATGCAGAAAATCCCCATATTTTGGGGCAAAAGGCAGGAATTCTTCTTATTTTGTGGTAAAATGCAGAAATTCCCATTATTTAGAGGTAAAATGCAGAAATACCCCAAATATTGGAGGAAAATGCAGAAATTCCCTTTATTTTGTGGCTAAAAGGCAGAAATTAACCGTATTTTAAAACAAAATTGCAGAAATTCTCATAATTGTCGGGCAAAAGCAGAAATTCTCCTTATTTTGGGGCAAAAAGACAGAAAATCTCCTTTTTTCGAGAGCAAACAGTCAGAAATTCCCCTTATTTTGGGGCAAAATTGCAGAAATTTCTTTTACATTGGGGCAAAATTGCAGAAATTTCCCTTATTTTGGGGCAAAATTGCAGAAATTTCACTTATTTCAGGGTAATAAGTCAGACATTCTCCTTATTTTGATGCAAAAAAGACAGAAATTCCCTTTGTTTTGGGGGAAAAAGACAGAAATTCTACTTATTTAGAGGCAAAATGAAGAAATTCCCCTTATTTTGGAGCAAAAAGGAAGAAATTTCCCTTTTTATGGCAAAAAGGTATGCATTCCCATTATTATTGGGCAAAAAGGCAGAAATTCCCCGTATTTTGGAGCAAAATCACAGAAATTCCCCTAATTTTGGGGCAAAAGGCAGAAATTCCCTTTATTTTGGGGCAAAAATCAGAAATTCCCCTTATTTTGGGGCAAAATTCAAGAAATTTCCTTTATTTTGCGTCAAAATTGCAGGAATTTACCTTATTTTGAGGCAAAATTGCAGAAATTTCACTTATTTGGGGCAAAATTGCAGAAATTTCACTTATTTTCAGGTAAAAAGGCTGAAATTTCCTTTATTTTGGGGCAAAAAAGGAGAAATTCCCCTTATTTCGAGGCAAAATTGCAGAAATTTCCTTTATTATGGGAAAAAATTGCAGAAATTTCCCTTATTTTAGGGCAAAATTGCAGAAATTTTACTTATTTCAGAGAAATAAAGCAAAAATCTTTCTTATTTTGGGGCAAAAATGCAGAAATTCCCATTATTTTCGGGCAAAAAGGCAGAAATTCACCTTATTTTGGGGTAAAGTTGCAGAAATTTCACATATTTCATGGCAAAAAGGCAGAAATTTCCCTTTTTTTGGGGCAAAATTGCAGAAATTTCATTTATTTCAGGGCAAAAATTCAGAAATTCCCCTTATTTTGGGGCAAAAAGCAGAAATTTCTTTTATTATGGTATAAAATTGTAGAAATATTCTTTATTTTGGAACAAAAAGGCAGAAATTCCTCATATTTTGGGGCAAAAGACAGAAATTCTTCTTATTTTGAGGTAAAATGCAGAAATTCCCCTTATTTAGAGGTAAAATGCAGAAATTCCCCAAATATTGGGGGAAAATGCAGAAATTCCCTTCATTTTTGGGCTAAAAGGCAGAAATTAACCGTATTTTAAAGCAAAATTGCAGAAATTCTCATAATTTTCAGGCAAAAAAGCAGAAATTCTCCTTATTTTGGGGCAAAAAGACAGAAAATTTCCTTTTTTCGAGAGCAAACACTCAGAAATTCCCCTTATTTTGGGGCAAAATTGCAGAAATTTCTTTTACATTGGGGAAAAATTGCAGAAATTTCCCTTATTTTGGGTCAAAATTGCAGAAATTTCACTCATTTCAGGGTAATAAGTCAGAAATTCTCCTTATTTTGATGCAAAAAAGACAGAAATTCCCTTTGTTTTGGGGGAAAAAGACAGAAATTCCACTTATTTAGAGGCAAAAAGGCAGAAATTCCCCTTATTTTGGAGCAAAAATGAAGAAATTTCCCTTTTTGTGGCAAAAAGCTATGCATTCCCATTATTTTCAGGCAAAAAGGCAGAAATTCCCCGTATTTTGGATCAAAATGCAGAAATTCCCCTAATTTTGGGCAAAAGACAGAAATTCCCTTTATTTTGGGGCAAAAATCAGAAATTCCCCTTATTTTGGGGCAAAATTCAAGAAATTTCCTTTATTTTGGGGCAAAATTACAGGAATTTACCTTATTTTGGGGCAAAATTGCAGTAATTTCCTTTATTTGGGGCAAAATTGCAGAAATTTCACTAATTTTCAGGTAAAAAGGCTGAAATTTCCTTTATTTTGGGGCAAAAAAGGAGAAATTCCCCTTATTTTGGGACAAAATTGCAGAAATTTCCTTTATTAGGGGAAAAAATTGCAGAAATTTCCCTTATTTTAGGGCAAAATTGCAGAAATTTCACTTATTTCAGAGAAATAAAGCAAAAATTTTTCTTATTTTGGGGCAAAAAGGCAGAAATTCCCCATATTTTGGGGCAAAAGGCAGAAATTCTTCTTATTTTGAGGTAAAATGCAGAAATTCCCCTTATTTAGAGATAAAATGCAGAAATTCCCCAAATATTGGGGGAAAATGCAGAAATTCTCTTTATTTTGGGGCTAAAAGGCAGAAATTAACCGTATTTTAAAGCAAAATTGCAGAAATTCTCATAATTTTCGGGCAAAAAATCAGAAATTCTCCTTATTTTGGGGCAAAAGGACAGAGAATCTCCTTTTTTCGAGAGCAAACAGTCAGAAATTCCCCTTATTTTGGGGCAAAATTGCAGAAATTTCTTTTACATTGGGGCAAAATTGCAGAAATTTCCTTTTTTTTGGGGCAAAATTGCAGAAATTTCACTTATTTCAGGGTAATAAGTCAGAAATTCTTCTTATTTTGATGCAAAAAAGACAGAAATTCCGTTTGTTTTGGGGGAAAAAGACAGAAATTCCACTTATTTAGAGGCAAAAAGGCAGAAATTCCCCTTATTTTGGAGCAAAAATGAAGAAATTTCCATTTTTATGGCAAAAAGGTATGCATTCCCATTATTTTCCAGCAAAAAGGCAGAAATTCCCCGTATTTTGGAGCAAAATTGTAGAAATTCCCCTAATTTTGGGGCAAAAGGCAGAAATTCCCTTTATTTTGGGGCAAAAATCAGAAATTCCCCTTATTTTGGGGCAAAATTCAAGATTTTTCCTTTATTTTGGGGAAAAATTGCAGGAATTTACCTTATTTTGGGGCAAAATTGCAGAAATTTCCCTTATTTTCAGGTAAAAAGGCTGAAATTTCCTTTATTTTGGGGCAAAAAAGGAGAAATTCCCCTTATTTCGAGGCAAAATTGCAGAAATTTCCTTTATTATGGAAAAAATTGCAGAAATTTCCCTTATTTTAGGGCAAAATTGCAGAAATTTTACTTATTTCAGAGAAATAAAGCAAAAATCTTTCTTATTTTGGGGCAAAAATGCAGAAATTCCCATTATTTTCGGGCAAAAAGGCAGAAATTCACCTTATTTTGGGGTAATGTTGCAGAAATTTCACATATTTCATGGCAAAAAGGCAGAAATTTCCCTTATTTTGTGGCAAAATTGCAGTAATTTCCTTTATTTGGGGCAAAATTGCAGAAATTTCACTAATTTTCAGGTAAAAATGCTGAAATTTCCTTTATTTTGGGGCAAAAATGGAGAAATTCCCCTTATTTTGGGACAAAATTGCAGAAATTTCCTTTATTAGGGGAAAAAATTGCAGAAATTTCCCTTATTTTAGGGCAAAATTGCAGAAATTTCACTTATTTCAGAGAAATAAAGCAAAAATTTTTCTTATTTTGGGGCAAAAAGGCAGAAATTCCCCATATTTTGGGGCAAAAGGCAGAAATTCTTCTTATTTTGAGGTAAAATGCAGAAATTCCCCTTATTTAGAGATAAAATGCAGAAATTCCCCAAATATTGGGGGAAAATGCAGAAATTCTCTTTATTTTGGGTCTAAAAGGCAGAAATTAACCGTATTTTAAAGCAAAATTGCAGAAATTCTCATAATTTTCGGGCATAAAAGCAGAAATTCTCCTTATTTTGGGGCAAAAGGACAGAGAATCTCCTTTTTTCGAGAGCAAACAGTCAGAAATTCCCCTTATTTTGGGGCAAAATTGCAGAAATTTCTTTTACATTGGGGCAAAATTGCAGAAATTTCCCTTATTTTGGGGCAAAATTGCAGAAATTTCACTTATTTCAGGGTAATAAGTCAGACATTCTCCTCATTTTGATGCAAAAAAGACAGAAATTCCCTTTGTTTTGGGGGAAAAAGACAGAAATTCTACTTATTTAGAGGCAAAAATGAAGAAATTCCCCTTATTTTGGAGCAAAAAGGAAGAAATTTCCCTTTTTATGGCAAAAAGGTATGCATTCCCATTATTATCGGGCAAAAAGGCAGAAATTCCCCGTATTTTGGAGCAAAATCACAGAAATTCCCCTAATTTTGGGGCAAAAGGCAGAAATTCCCTTTATTTTGGGGCAAAAATCAGAAATTCCCCTTATTTTGTGGCAAAATTCAAAAAATTTACTTTATTTTGCGTCAAAATTGCAGGAATTTACCTTATTTTGAGGCAAAATTGCAGAAATTTCACTTATTTAGGGCAAAATTGCAGAAATTTCACTTATTTTCAGGTAAAAAGGCTGAAATTTCCTTTATTTTGGGGCAAAAAAGGAGAAATTCCCCTTATTTCGAGGCAAAATTGCAGAAATTTTCTTTATTATGGGAAAAAATTGCAGAAATTTCCCTTATTTTAGGGCAAAATTGCAGAAATTTTACTTATTTCAGAGAAATAAAGCAAAAATCTTTCTTATTTTGGGGCAAAAATGCAGAAATTCCCATTATTTTCGGGCAAAAAGGCAGAAATTCACCTTATTTTGGGGTAATGTTGCAGAAATTTCACATATTTCATGGCAAAAAGGCAGAAATTTCCCTTATTTTGGGGCAAAATTGCAGTAATTTCCTTTATTTGGGGCAAAATTGCAGAAATTTCACTAATTTTCAGGTAAAAAGGCTGAAATTTCCTTTATTTTGGGGCAAAAATGGAGAAATTCCCCTTATTTTGGGACAAAATTGCAGAAATTTCCTTTATTAGGGGAAAAAATTGCAGAAATTTCCCTTATTTTAGGGCAAAATTGCAGAAATTCCCATTATTTTCGGGCAAAAAGGCAGAAATTCACCTTATTTTGGGGTAAAGTTGCAGAAATTTCACATATTTCATGGCAAAAAGGCAGAAATTTCCCTTATTTTGGGGCAAAATTGCAGAAATTTCATTTATTTCAGGGCAAAAATTCAGAAATTCCCCTTATTTTGGGGCAAAAAGCAGAAATTTCTTTTATTATGGTATAAAATTGTAGAAATATTCTTTATTTTGGAACAAAAAGGCAGAAATTCCTCATATTTTGGGGCAAAAGGCAGAAATTCTTCTTATTTTGAGGTAAAATGCAGAAATTCCCCTTATTTAGAGGTAAAATGCAGAAATTCCCCAAATATTGGGGGAAAATGCAGAAATTCCCTTCATTTTTGGGCTAAAAGGCAGAAATTAACCGTATTTTAAAGCAAAATTGCAGAAATTCTCATAATTTTCGGGCAAAAAAGCAGAAATTCTCCTTATTTTGGGGCAAAAAGACAGAAAATTTCCTTTTTTCGAGAGCAAACAGTCAGAAATTCCCCTTATTTTGGGGCAAAATTGCAGAAATTTCTTTTACATTGGGGAAAAATTGCAGAAATTTCCCTTATTTTGGGGCAAAATTGCAGAAATTTCACTCATTTCAGGGTAATAAGTCAGAAATTCTCCTTATTTTGATGCAAAAAAGAAAGAAATTCCCTTTGTTTTGGGGGAAAAAGACAGAAATTCCACTTATTTAGAGGCAAAAAGGCAGAAATTCCCCTTATTTTGGAGCAAAAATGAAGAAATTTCCCTTTTTGTGGCAAAAAGGTATGCATTCCCATTATTTTCAGGCAAAAAGGCAGAAATTCCCCGTATTTTGGATCAAAATGCAGAAATTCCCCTAATTTTGGGCAAAAGACAGAAATTCCCTTTATTTTGGGGCAAAAATCAGAAATTCCCCTTATTTTGGGGCAAAATTCAAGAAATTTCCTTTATTTTGGGGCAAAATTACAGGAATTTACCTTATTTTGGGGCAAAATTGCAGTAATTTCCTTTATTTGGGGCAAAATTGCAGAAATTTCACTTATTTCAGAGAAATAAAGCAAAAATTTTTCTTATTTTGGGGCAAAAAGGCAGAAATTCCCCATATTTTGGGGCAAAAGGCAGAAATTCTTCTTATTTTGAGGTAAAATGCAGAAATTCCCCTTATTTAGAGATAAAATGCAGAAATTCCCCAAATATTGGGGGAAAATGCAGAAATTCTCTTTATTTTGGGGCTAAAAGGCAGAAATTAACCGTATTTTAAAGCAAAATTGCAGAAATTCTCATAATTTTCGGGCAAAAAATCAGAAATTCTCCTTATTTTGGGGCAAAAGGACAGAGAATCTCCTTTTTTCGAGAGCAAACAGTCAGAAATTCCCCTTATTTTGGGGCAAAATTGCAGAAATTTCTTTTACATTGGGGCAAAATTGCAGAAATTTCCTTTATTTTGGGGCAAAATTGCAGAAATTTCACTTATTTCAGGGTAATAAGTCAGAAATTCTTCTTATTTTGATGCAAAAAAGACAGAAATTCCGTTTGTTTTGGGGGAAAAAGACAGAAATTCCACTTATTTAGAGGCAAAAAGGCAGAAATTCCCCTTATTTTGGAGCAAAAATGAAGAAATTTCCATTTTTATGGCAAAAAGGTATGCATTCCCATTATTTTCCAGCAAAAAGGCAGAAATTCCCCGTATTGGAGCAAAATTGTAGAAATTCCCCTAATTTTGGGGCAAAAGGCAGAAATTCCCTTTATTTTGGGGCAAAAATCAGAAATTCCCCTTATTTTGGGGCAAAAAGCAGAAATTTCTTTTATTATGGTACAAAATTGAAGAAATTTTCCTTATTTTAGAACAAAAATGCAGAAAATCCCAATATTTTGGGGCAAAAGGCAGGAATTCTTCTTATTTTGTGGTAAAATGCAGAAATTCCCATTATTTAGAGGTAAAATGCAGAAAAACCCCAAATATTGGGGGAAAATGCAGAAATTCCCTTTATTTTGTGGCTAAAAGGCAGAAATTAACCGTATTTTAAAACAAAATTGCAGAAATTCTCATAATTGTCGGGCAAAAGCAGAAATTCTCCTTATTTTGGGGCAAAAAGACAGAAAAATCTCCTTTTTTCGAGAGCAAACAGTCAGAAATTCCCTTTATTTTGGGGCAAAATTGCAGAAATTTCTTTTACATTGGGGCAAAATTGCAGAAATTTCCCTTATTTTGGGGCAAAATTGCAGAAATTTCACTTATTTCAGGGTAATAAGTCAGACATTCTCCTTATTTTGATGCAAAAAAGACAGAAATTCCCTTTGTTTTGGGGGAAAAAGACAGAAATTCTACTTATTTAGAGGCAAAAATGAAGAAATTCCCCTTATTTTGGAGCAAAAAGGAAGAAATTTCCCTTTTTATGGCAAAAAGGTATGCATTCCCATTATTATCGGGCAAAAAGGCAGAAATTCCCCGTATTTTGGAGCAAAATCACAGAAATTCCCCTAATTTTGGGGCAAAAGGCAGAAATTCCCTTTATTTTGGGGCAAAAATCAGAAATTCCCCTTATTTTGTGGCAAAATTCAAGAAATTTACTTTATTTTGCGTCAAAATTGCAGGAATTTACCTTATTTTGAGGCAAAATTGCAGAAATTTCACTTATTTAGGGCAAAATTGCAGAAATTTCACTTATTTTCAGGTAAAAAGGCTGAAATTTCCTTTATTTTGGGGCAAAAAAGGAGAAATTCCCCTTATTTCGAGGCAAAATTGCAGAAATTTCCTTTATTATGGGAAAAAATTGCAGAAATTTCCCTTATTTTAGGGCAAAATTGCAGAAATTTTACTTATTTCAGAGAAATAAAGCAAAAATCTTTCTTATTTTGGGGCAAAAATGCAGAAATTCCCATTATTTTCGGGCAAAAAGGCAGAAATTCACCTTATTTTGGGGTAATGTTGCAGAAATTTCACATATTTCATGGCAAAAAGGCAGAAATTTCCCTTATTTTGTGGCAAAATTGCAGTAATTTCCTTTATTTGGGGCAAAATTGCAGAAATTTCACTAATTTTCAGGTAAAAAGGCTGAAATTTCCTTTATTTTGGGGCAAAAATGGAGAAATTCCCCTTATTTTGGGACAAAATTGCAGAAATTTCCTTTATTAGGGGAAAAAATTGCAGAAATTTCCCTTATTTTAGGGCAAAATTGCAGAAATTTCACTTATTTCAGAGAAATAAAGCAAAAATTTTTCTTATTTTGGGGCAAAAAGGCAGAAATTCCCCATATTTTGGGGCAAAAGGCAGAAATTCTTCTTATTTTGAGGTAAAATGCAGAAATTCCCCTTATTTAGAGATAAAATGCAGAAATTCCCCAAATATTGGGGGAAAATGCAGAAATTCTCTTTATTTTGGGTCTAAAAGGCAGAAATTAACCGTATTTTAAAGCAAAATTGCAGAAATTCTCATAATTTTCGGGCAAAAAAGCAGAAATTCTCCTTATTTTGGGGCAAAAGGACAGAGAATCTCCTTTTTTCGAGAGCAAACAGTCAGAAATTCCCCTTATTTTGGGGCAAAATTGCAGAAATTTCTTTTACATTGGGGCAAAATTGCAGAAATTTCCCTTATTTTGGGGCAAAATTGCAGAAATTTCACTTATTTCAGGGTAATAAGTCAGACATTCTCCTTATTTTGATGCAAAAAAGACAGAAATTCCCTTTGTTTTGGGGGAAAAAGACAGAAATTCTACTTATTTAGAGGCAAAAATGAAGAAATTCGTCTTATTTTGGAGCAAAAAGGAAGAAATTTCCCTTTTTATGGCAAAAAGGTATGCATTCCCATTATTATCGGGCAAAAAGGCAGAAATTCCCCGTATTTTGGAGCAAAATCACAGAAATTCCCCTAATTTTGGGGCAAAAGGCAGAAATTCCCTTTATTTTGGGGCAAAAATCAGAAATTCCCCTTATTTTGTGGCAAAATTCAAAAAATTTACTTTATTTTGCGTCAAAATTGCAGGAATTTACCTTATTTTGAGGCAAAATTGCAGAAATTTCACTTATTTAGGGCAAAATTGCAGAAATTTCACTTATTTTCAGGTAAAAAGGCTGAAATTTCCTTTATTTTGGGGCAAAAAAGGAGAAATTCCCCTTATTTCGAGGCAAAATTGCAGAAATTTTCTTTATTATGGGAAAAAATTGCAGAAATTTCCCTTATTTTAGGGCAAAATTGCAGAAATTTTACTTATTTCAGAGAAATAAAGCAAAAATCTTTCTTATTTTGGGGCAAAAATGCAGAAATTCCCATTATTTTCGGGCAAAAAGGCAGAAATTCACCTTATTTTGGGGTAATGTTGCAGAAATTTCACATATTTCATGGCAAAAAGGCAGAAATTTCCCTTATTTTGGGGCAAAATTGCAGTAATTTCCTTTATTTGGGGCAAAATTGCAGAAATTTCACTAATTTTCAGGTAAAAAGGCTGAAATTTCCTTTATTTTGGGGCAAAAATGGAGAAATTCCCCTTATTTTGGGACAAAATTGCAGAAATTTCCTTTATTAGGGGAAAAAATTGCAGAAATTTCCCTTATTTTAGGGCAAAATTGCAGAAATTCCCATTATTTTCGGGCAAAAAGGCAGAAATTCACCTTATTTTGGGGTAAAGTTGCAGAAATTTCACATATTTCATGGCAAAAAGGCAGAAATTTCCCTTATTTTGGGGCAAAATTGCAGAAATTTCATTTATTTCAGGGCAAAAATTCAGAAATTCCCCTTATTTTGGGGCAAAAAGCAGAAATTTCTTTTATTATGGTATAAAATTGTAGAAATATTCTTTATTTTGGAACAAAAAGGCAGAAATTCCTCATATTTTGGGGCAAAAGGCAGAAATTCTTCTTATTTTGAGGTAAAATGCAGAAATTCCCCTTATTTAGAGGTAAAATGCAGAAATTCCCCAAATATTGGGGGAAAATGCAGAAATTCCCTTCATTTTTGGGCTAAAAGGCAGAAATTAACCGTATTTTAAAGCAAAATTGCAGAAATTCTCATAATTTTCGGGCAAAAAAGCAGAAATTCTCCTTATTTTGGGGCAAAAAGACAGAAAATTTCCTTTTTTCGAGAGCAAACAGTCAGAAATTCCCCTTATTTTGGGGCAAAATTGCAGAAATTTCTTTTACATTGGGGAAAAATTGCAGAAATTTCCCTTATTTTGGGGCAAAATTGCAGAAATTTCACTCATTTCAGGGTAATAAGTCAGAAATTCTCCTTATTTTGATGCAAAAAAGAAAGAAATTCCCTTTGTTTTGGGGGAAAAAGACAGAAATTCCACTTATTTAGAGGCAAAAAGGCAGAAATTCCCCTTATTTTGGAGCAAAAATGAAGAAATTTCCCTTTTTGTGGCAAAAAGGTATGCATTCCCATTATTTTCAGGCAAAAAGGCAGAAATTCCCCGTATTTTGGATCAAAATGCAGAAATTCCCCTAATTTTGGGCAAAAGACAGAAATTCCCTTTATTTTGGGGCAAAAATCAGAAATTCCCCTTATTTTGGGGCAAAATTCAAGAAATTTCCTTTATTTTGGGGCAAAATTACAGGAATTTACCTTATTTTGGGGCAAAATTGCAGTAATTTCCTTTATTTGGGGCAAAATTGCAGAAATTTCACTTATTTCAGAGAAATAAAGCAAAAATTTTTCTTATTTTGGGGCAAAAAGGCAGAAATTCCCCATATTTTGGGGCAAAAGGCAGAAATTCTTCTTATTTTGAGGTAAAATGCAGAAATTCCCCTTATTTAGAGATAAAATGCAGAAATTCCCCAAATATTGGGGGAAAATGCAGAAATTCTCTTTATTTTGGGGCTAAAAGGCAGAAATTAACCGTATTTTAAAGCAAAATTGCAGAAATTCTCATAATTTTCGGGCAAAAAATCAGAAATTCTCCTTATTTTGGGGCAAAAGGACAGAGAATCTCCTTTTTTCGAGAGCAAACAGTCAGAAATTCCCCTTATTTTGGGGCAAAATTGCAGAAATTTCTTTTACATTGGGGCAAAATTGCAGAAATTTCCTTTATTTTGGGGCAAAATTGCAGAAATTTCACTTATTTCAGGGTAATAAGTCAGAAATTCTTCTTATTTTGATGCAAAAAAGACAGAAATTCCGTTTGTTTTGGGGGAAAAAGACAGAAATTCCACTTATTTAGAGGCAAAAAGGCAGAAATTCCCCTTATTTTGGAGCAAAAATGAAGAAATTTCCATTTTTATGGCAAAAAGGTATGCATTCCCATTATTTTCCAGCAAAAAGGCAGAAATTCCCCGTATTTTGGAGCAAAATTGTAGAAATTCCCCTAATTTTGGGGCAAAAGGCAGAAATTCCCTTTATTTTGGGGCAAAAATCAGAAATTCCCCTTATTTTGGGGCAAAAAGCAGAAATTTCTTTTATTATGGTACAAAATTGAAGAAATTTTCCTTATTTTAGAACAAAAATGCAGAAAATCCCAATATTTTGGGGCAAAAGGCAGGAATTCTTCTTATTTTGTGGTAAAATGCAGAAATTCCCATTATTTAGAGGTAAAATGCAGAAAAACCCCAAATATTGGGGGAAAATGCAGAAATTCCCTTTATTTTGTGGCTAAAAGGCAGAAATTAACCGTATTTTAAAACAAAATTGCAGAAATTCTCATAATTGTCGGGCAAAAGCAGAAATTCTCCTTATTTTGGGGCAAAAAGACAGAAAAATCTCCTTTTTTCGAGAGCAAACAGTCAGAAATTCCCTTTATTTTGGGGCAAAATTGCAGAAATTTCTTTTACATTGGGGCAAAATTGCAGAAATTTCCCTTATTTTGGGGCAAAATTGCAGAAATTTCACTTATTTCAGGGTAATAAGTCAGACATTCTCCTTATTTTGATGCAAAAAAGACAGAAATTCCCTTTGTTTTGGGGGAAAAAGACAGAAATTCTACTTATTTAGAGGCAAAAATGAAGAAATTCCCCTTATTTTGGAGCAAAAAGGAAGAAATTTCCCTTTTTATGGCAAAAAGGTATGCATTCCCATTATTATCGGGCAAAAAGGCAGAAATTCCCCGTATTTTGGAGCAAAATCACAGAAATTCCCCTAATTTTGGGGCAAAAGGCAGAAATTCCCTTTATTTTGGGGCAAAAATCAGAAATTCCCCTTATTTTGTGGCAAAATTCAAGAAATTTACTTTATTTTGCGTCAAAATTGCAGGAATTTACCTTATTTTGAGGCAAAATTGCAGAAATTTCACTTATTTAGGGCAAAATTGCAGAAATTTCACTTATTTTCAGGTAAAAAGGCTGAAATTTCCTTTATTTTGGGGCAAAAAAGGAGAAATTCCCCTTATTTCGAGGCAAAATTGCAGAAATTTCCTTTATTATGGGAAAAAATTGCAGAAATTTCCCTTATTTTAGGGCAAAATTGCAGAAATTTTACTTATTTCAGAGAAATAAAGCAAAAATCTTTCTTATTTTGGGGCAAAAATGCAGAAATTCCCATTATTTTCGGGCAAAAAGGCAGAAATTCACCTTATTTTGGGGTAATGTTGCAGAAATTTCACATATTTCATGGCAAAAAGGCAGAAATTTCCCTTATTTTGTGGCAAAATTGCAGTAATTTCCTTTATTTGGGGCAAAATTGCAGAAATTTCACTAATTTTCAGGTAAAAAGGCTGAAATTTCCTTTATTTTGGGGCAAAAATGGAGAAATTCCCCTTATTTTGGGACAAAATTGCAGAAATTTCCTTTATTAGGGGAAAAAATTGCAGAAATTTCCCTTATTTTAGGGCAAAATTGCAGAAATTTCACTTATTTCAGAGAAATAAAGCAAAAATTTTTCTTATTTTGGGGCAAAAAGGCAGAAATTCCCCATATTTTGGGGCAAAAGGCAGAAATTCTTCTTATTTTGAGGTAAAATGCAGAAATTCCCCTTATTTAGAGATAAAATGCAGAAATTCCCCAAATATTGGGGGAAAATGCAGAAATTCTCTTTATTTTGGGTCTAAAAGGCAGAAATTAACCGTATTTTAAAGCAAAATTGCAGAAATTCTCATAATTTTCGGGCAAAAAAGCAGAAATTCTCCTTATTTTGGGGCAAAAGGACAGAGAATCTCCTTTTTTCGAGAGCAAACAGTCAGAAATTCCCCTTATTTTGGGGCAAAATTGCAGAAATTTCTTTTACATTGGGGCAAAATTGCAGAAATTTCCCTTATTTTGGGGCAAAATTGCAGAAATTTCACTTATTTCAGGGTAATAAGTCAGACATTCTCCTTATTTTGATGCAAAAAAGACAGAAATTCCCTTTGTTTTGGGGGAAAAAGACAGAAATTCTACTTATTTAGAGGCAAAAATGAAGAAATTCGTCTTATTTTGGAGCAAAAAGGAAGAAATTTCCCTTTTTATGGCAAAAAGGTATGCATTCCCATTATTATCGGGCAAAAAGGCAGAAATTCCCCGTATTTTGGAGCAAAATCACAGAAATTCCCCTAATTTTGGGGCAAAAGGCAGAAATTCCCTTTATTTTGGGGCAAAAATCAGAAATTCCCCTTATTTTGTGGCAAAATTCAAAAAATTTACTTTATTTTGCGTCAAAATTGCAGGAATTTACCTTATTTTGAGGCAAAATTGCAGAAATTTCACTTATTTAGGGCAAAATTGCAGAAATTTCACTTATTTTCAGGTAAAAAGGCTGAAATTTCCTTTATTTTGGGGCAAAAAAGGAGAAATTCCCCTTATTTCGAGGCAAAATTGCAGAAATTTTCTTTATTATGGGAAAAAATTGCAGAAATTTCCCTTATTTTAGGGCAAAATTGCAGAAATTTTACTTATTTAAGAGAAATAAAGCAAAAATCTTTCTTATTTTGGGGCAAAAATGCAGAAATTCCCATTATTTTCGGGCAAAAAGGCAGAAATTCACCTTATTTTGGGGTAATGTTGCAGAAATTTCACATATTTCATGGCAAAAAGGCAGAAATTTCCCTTATTTTGGGGCAAAATTGCAGTAATTTCCTTTATTTGGGGCAAAATTGCAGAAATTTCACTAATTTTCAGGTAAAAAGGCTGAAATTTCCTTTATTTTGGGGCAAAAATGGAGAAATTCCCCTTATTTTGAGACAAAATTGCAGAAATTTCCTTTATTAGGGGAAAAAATTGCAGAAATTTCCCTTATTTTAGGGCAAAATTGCAGAAATTCCCATTATTTTCGGGCAAAAAGGCAGAAATTCACCTTATTTTGGGGTAAAGTTGCAGAAATTTCACATATTTCATGGCAAAAAGGCAGAAATTTCCTTTATTTTGGGGCAAAATTGCAGAAATTTCATTTATTTCAGGGCAAAAATTCAGAAATTCCCCTTATTTTGGGGCAAAAAGCAGAAATTTCTTTTATTATGGTATAAAATTGTAGAAATATTCTTTATTTTGGAACAAAAAGGCAGAAATTCCTCATATTTTGGGGCAAAAGGCAGAAATTCTTCTTATTTTGAGGTAAAATGCAGAAATTCCCCTTATTTAGAGGTAAAATGCAGAAATTCCCCAAATATTGGGGGAAAATGCAGAAATTCCCTTCATTTTTGGGCTAAAAGGCAGAAATTAACTGTATTTTAAAGCAAAATTGCAGAAATTCTCATAATTTTCGGGCAAAAAAGCAGAAATTCTCCTTATTTTGGGGCAAAAAGACAGAAAATTTCCTTTTTTCGAGAGCAAACAGTCAGAAATTCCCCTTATTTTGGGGCAAAATTGCAGAAATTTCTTTTACATTGGGGAAAAATTGCAGAAATTTCCCTTATTTTGGGGCAAAATTGCAGAAATTTCACTCATTTCAGAATAATAAGTCAGAAATTCTCCTTATTTTGATGCAAAAAAGACAGAAATTCCCTTTGTTTTGGGGGAAAAAGACAGAAATTCCACTTATTTAGAGGCAAAAAGGCAGAAATTCCCCTTATTTTGGAGCAAAAATGAAGAAATTTCCCTTTTTGTGGCAAAAAGGTATGCATTCCCATTATTTTCAGGCAAAAAGGCAGAAATTCCCCGTATTTTGGATCAAAATGCAGAAATTCCCCTAATTTTGGGCAAAAGACAGAAATTCCCTTTATTTTGGGGCAAAAATCAGAAATTCCCCTTATTTTGGGGCAAAATTCAAGAAATTTCCTTTATTTTGGGGCAAAATTACAGGAATTTACCTTATTTTGGGGCAAAATTGCAGTAATTTCCTTTATTTGGGGCAAAATTGCAGAAATTTCACTAATTTTCAGGTAAAAAGGCTGAAATTTCCTTTATTTTGGGGCAAAAAAGGAGAAATTCCCCTTATTTTGGGACAAAATTGCAGAAATTTCCTTTATTAGGGGAAAAAATTGCAGAAATTTCCCTTATTTTAGGGCAAAATTGCAGAAATTTCACTTATTTCAGAGAAATAAAGCAAAAATTTTTCTTATTTTGGGGCAAAAAGGCAGAAATTCCCCATATTTTGGGGCAAAAGGCAGAAATTCTTCTTATTTTGAGGTAAAATGCAGAAATTCCCCTTATTTAGAGATAAAATGCAGAAATTCCCCAAATATTGGGGGAAAATGCAGAAATTCTCTTTATTTTGGGGCTAAAAGGCAGAAATTAACCGTATTTTAAAGCAAAATTGCAGAAATTCTCATAATTTTCGGGCAAAAAATCAGAAATTCTCCTTATTTTGGGGCAAAAGGACAGAGAATCTCCTTTTTTCGAGAGCAAACAGTCAGAAATTCCCCTTATTTTGGGGCAAAATTGCAGAAATTTCTTTTACATTGGGGCAAAATTGCAGAAATTTCCTTTATTTTGGGGCAAAATTGCAGAAATTTCACTTATTTCAGGGTAATAAGTCAGAAATTCTTCTTATTTTGATGCAAAAAAGACAGAAATTCCGTTTGTTTTGGGGGAAAAAGACAGAAATTCCACTTATTTAGAGGCAAAAAGGCAGAAATTCCCCTTATTTTGGAGCAAAAATGAAGAAATTTCCATTTTTATGGCAAAAAGGTATGCATTCCCATTATTTTCCAGCAAAAAGGCAGAAATTCCCCGTATTTTGGAGCAAAATTGTAGAAATTCCCCTAATTTTGGGGCAAAAGGCAGAAATTCCCTTTATTTTGGGGCAAAAATCAGAAATTCCCCTTATTTTGTGGCAAAATTCAAGATTTTTCCTTTATTTTGGGGCAAAATTGCAGGAATTTACCGTATTTTGGGGCAAAATTGCAGAAATTTCCCTTATTTGGGGTAAAATTGCAGAAATTTACTTATTTTCAGGTAAAAAGGCTGAAATTTCCTTTATTTTGGGGCAAAAAGAAGAAATTCCCCTTATTTTGGGGCAAAATTGCAGAAATTTCCTTTATTATGGGAAAAAATTGCAGAAATTTCCCTTATTTTAGGGCAAAATTGCAGAAATTTCACTTATTTCAGAGAAATAAAGCAAAAATTTTTCTTATTTTGGGGCAAAAAGGCAGAAATCCCCATTATTTTGGCGCAAAAAGGCAAAAATTACCCCTATTTTGGGGTAAAATGGCAGAAATTTCACATATTTCATGGCAACAAGGGAGAAATTTCTCTTATTTTGCGGCAAAATTGCAGAAATTTCATTTATTTCAGGGCAAAATTCAGAAATTCCCCTTATTTTGGGGCAAAAAGCAGAAATTTCTTTTATTATGGTACAAAATTGAAGAAATTTTCCTTATTTTAGAACAAAAATGCAGAAAATCCCCATATTTTGGGGCAAAAGGCAGAAATTCCCTTTATTTTGGGGCAAAAATCAGAAATTCCCCTTATTTTGTGGCAAAATTCAAGAAATTTACTTTATTTTGCGTCAAAATTGCAGGAATTTACCTTATTTTGAGGCAAAATTGCAGAAATTTCACTTATTTAGGGCAAAATTGGAGAAATTTCACTTATTTTCAGGTAAAAAGGCTGAAATTTCCTTTATTTTGGGGCAAAAAAGGAGAAATTCCCCTTATTTCGAGGCAAAATTGCAGAAATTTCCTTTATTATGGAAAAAATTGCAGAAATTTCCCTTATTTTAGGGCAAAATTGCAGAAATTTTACTTATTTCAGAGAAATAAAGCAAAAATCTTTCTTATTTTGGGGCAAAAATGCAGAAATTCCCATTATTTTCGGGCAAAAAGGCAGAAATTCACCTTATTTTGGGGTAATGTTGCAGAAATTTCACATATTTCATGGCAAAAAGGCAGAAATTTCCCTTATTTTGTGGCAAAATTGCAGTAATTTCCTTTATTTGGGGCAAAATTGCAGAAATTTCACTAATTTTCAGGTAAAAAGGCTGAAATTTCCTTTATTTTGGGGCAAAAATGGAGAAATTCCCCTTATTTTGGGACAAAATTGCAGAAATTTCCTTTATTAGGGGAAAAAATTGCAGAAATTTCCCTTATTTTAGGGCAAAATTGCAGAAATTTCACTTATTTCAGAGAAATAAAGCAAAAATTTTTCTTATTTTGGGGCAAAAAGGCAGAAATTCCCCATATTTTGGGGCAAAAGGCAGAAATTCTTCTTATTTTGAGGTAAAATGCAGAAATTCCCCTTATTTAGAGATAAAATGCAGAAATTCCCCAAATATTGGGGGAAAATGCAGAAATTCTCTTTATTTTGGGTCTAAAAGGCAGAAATTAACCGTATTTTAAAGCAAAATTGCAGAAATTCTCATAATTTTCGGGCAAAAAAGCAGAAATTCTCCTTATTTTGGGGCAAAAGGACAGAGAATCTCCTTTTTTCGAGAGCAAACAGTCAGAAATTCCCCTTATTTTGGGGCAAAATTGCAGAAATTTCTTTTACATTGGGGCAAAATTGCAGAAATTTCCTTTATTTTGGGGCAAAATTGCAGAAATTTCACTTATTTCAGGGTAATAAGTCAAAAATTCTTCTTATTTTGATGCAAAAAAGACAGAAATTCCATTTGTTTTGGGGGAAAAAGACAGAAATTCCACTTATTTAGAGGCAAAAAGGCAGAAATTCCCCTTATTTTGGAGCAAAAATGAAGAAATTTCCATTTTTATGGCAAAAAGGTATGCATTCCCATTATTTTCCAGCAAAAAGGCAGAAATTCCCCGTATTTTGGAGCAAAATTGTAGAAATTCCCCTAATTTTGGGGCAAAAGGCAGAAATTCCCTTTATTTTGGGGCAAAAATCAGAAATTCCCCTTATTTTGGGGCAAAATTCAAGATTTTTCCTTTATTTTGGGGCAAAATTGCAGGAATTTACCTTATTTTGGGGCAAAATTGCAGAAATTTCCCTTATTTGGGGTAAAATTGCAGAAATTTACTTATTTTCAGGTAAAAAGGCTGAAATTTCCTTTATTTTGGGGCAAAAAAGAAGAAATTCCCCTTATTTTGGGGCAAAATTGCAGAAATTTCCTTTATTATGGGAAAAAATTGCAGAAATTTCCCTTATTTTAGGGCAAAATTGCAGAAATTTCACTTATTTCAGAGAAATAAAGCAAAAATTTTTCTTATTTTGGGGCAAAAAGGCAGAAATCCCCATTATTTTGGCGCAAAAAGGCAAAAATTACCCCTATTTTGGGGTAAAATGGCAGAAATTTCACATATTTCATGGCAACAAGGGAGAAATTTCTCTTATTTTGCGGCAAAATTGCAGAAATTTCATTTATTTCAGGGCAAAATTCAGAAATTCCCCTTATTTTGGGGCAAAAAGCAGAAATTTCATTTATTATGGTACAAAATTGAAGAAATTTTCCTTATTTTAGAACAAAAATGCAGAAAATCCCCATATTTTGGGGCAAAAGGCAGGAATTCTTCTTCTTTTGTGGTAAAATGCAGACATTCCCATTATTTAGAGGTAAAATGCAGAAAAACCCCAAATATTGGGGGAAAATGCAGAAATTCCCTTTATTTTGTGGCTAAAAGGCAGAAATTAACCGTATTTTAAAACAAAATTGCAGAAATTCTCATAATTGTCGGGCAAAAGGAGAAATTCTCCTTATTTTGGGGCAAAAAGACAGAAAAATCTCCTTTTTTCGAGAGCAAACAGTCAGAAATTCCCCTTATTTTGGGGCAAAATTGCAGAAATTTCTTTTACATTGGGGTAAAATTGCAGAAATTTCCCTTATTTTGGGGCAAAATTGCAGAAATTTCACTTATTTCAGGGTAATAAGTCAGACATTCTCCTTATTTTGATGCAAAAAAGACAGAAATTCCCTTTGTTTTAGGGGAAAAAGACAGAAATTCTACTTATTTAGAGGCAAAAATGAAGAAATTCCCCTTATTTTGGAGCAAAAAGGAAGAAATTTCCCTTTTTATGGCAAAAAGGTATGCATTCCCATTATTATCGGGCAAAAAGGCAGAAATTCCCCGTATTTTGGAGCAAAATCACAGAAATTCCCCTAATTTTGGGGCAAAAGGCAGAAATTCCCTTTATTTTGGGGCAAAAATCAGAAATTCCCCTTATTTTGTGGCAAAATTCAAGAAATTTACTTTATTTTGCGTCAAAATTGCAGGAATTTACCTTATTTTGAGGCAAAATTGCAGAAATTTCGCTTATTTAGGGCAAAATTGCAGAAATTTCACTTATTTTCAGGTAAAAAGGCTGAAATTTCCTTTATTTTGGGGCAAAAAAGGAGAAATTCCCCTTATTTCGAGGCAAAATTGCAGAAATTTCCTTTATTATGGGAAAAATTGCAGAAATTTCCCTTATTTCAGGGCAAAATTGCAGAAATTTTACTTATTTCAGAGAAATAAAGCAAAAATCTTTCTTATTTTGGGGCAAAAATGCAGAAATTCCCATTATTTTCGGGCAAAAAGGCAGAAATTCACCTTATTTTGGGGTAATGTTGCAGAAATTTCACATATTTCATGGCAAAAAGGCAGAAATTTCCCTTATTTTGGGTAAAATTGCAGAAATTTCATTTATTTCAGGGCAAAAATTCAGAAATTCCCCTTATTTTGGGGCAAAAAGCAAAAATTTCTTTTATTATGGTATAAAATTGTAGAAATATTCCTTATTTTGTAACAAAAAGGCAGAAATTCTCCATATTTTGGGGCAAAAGGCAGAAATTCTTCTTATTTTGAGGTAAAATGCAGAAATACCCCAAATATTGGGGGAAAATGCAGAAATTCCCTTTATTTTTTGGCTAAAAGGCAGAAATTAACCGTATTTTAAAACAAAATTGCAGAAATTCTCATAATTGTCGGGCAAAAGCAGAAATTCTCCTTATTTTAGGGCAAAAAGACAGAAAATCTCCTTTTTTCGAGAGCAAACAGTCAGAAATTCCCCTTACTTTGGGGCAAAATTGCAGAAATTTCTTTTACATTGGGGCAAAATTGCAGAAATTTCCCTTATTTTGGGGCAAAATTGCAGAAATTTCACTTATTTCAGGGTAATAAGTCAGACATTCTCCTTATTTTGATGCAAAAAAGACAGAACTTCCCTTTGTTTTGGGGGAAAAAGACAGAAATTCTACTTATTTAGAGGCAAAAATGAAGAAATTCCCCTTATTTTGGAGCAAAAAGGAAGAAATTTCCCTTTTTATGGCAAAAAGGTATGCATTCCCATTATTATCGGGCAAAAAGGCAGAAATTCCCCGTATTTTGGAGCAAAATCACAGAAATTCACCTAATTTTGGGGCAAAAGGCAGAAATTCCTTTTATATTGGGGCAAAAATCAGAAATTCCCCTTATTTTGGGGCAAAATTCAAGAAATTTCCTTTATTTTGCGTCAAAATTGCAGGAATTTACCTTATTTTGAGGCAAAATTGCAGAAAATTCACTTATTTGGGGTAAAATTGCAGAAATTTCACTTATTTTCAGGTAAAAAGGCTGAAATTTCCTTTATTTTGGGGCAAAAAAGGAGAAATTCCCCTTATTTCGAGGCAAAATTGCAGAAATTTCCTTTATTATGGGAAAAAATTGCAGAAATTTCCCTTATTTTAGGGCAAAATTGCAGAAATTTTACTTATTTCAGAGAAATAAAGCAAAAATCTTTCTTATTTTGGGGCAAAAATGCAGAAATTCCCATTATTTTCGGGCAAAAAGGCAGAAATTCACCTTATTTTGGGGTAAAGTTGCAGAAATTTCACATATTTCATGGCAAAAAGGCAGAAATTTCCCTTATTTTGGGGCAAAATTGCAGAAATTTCATTTATTTCAGGGCAAAAATTCAGAAATTCCCCTTATTTTGGGGCAAAAAGCAGAAATTTCTTTTATTATGGTATAAAATTGTAGAAATATTCTTTATTTTGGAACAAAAAGGCAGAAATTCCTCATATTTTGGGGCAAAAGGCAGAAATTCTTCTTATTTTGAGGTAAAATGCAGAAATTCCCCTTATTTAGAGGTAAAATGCAGAAATTCCCCAAATATTGGGGGAAAATGCAGAAATTCCCTTCATTTTTGGGCTAAAAGGCAGAAATTAACCGTATTTTAAAGCAAAATTGCAGAAATTCTCATAATTTTCGGGCAAAAAAGCAGAAATTCTCCTTATTTTGGGGCAAAAGGACAGAGAATCTCCTTTTTTCGAGAGCAAACAGTCAGAAATTCCCCTTATTTTGGAGCAAAAATGAAGAAATTTCCCTTTTTGTGGCAAAAAGGTATGCATTCCCATTATTTTCAGGCAAAAAGGCAGAAATTCCCCGTATTTTGGATCAAAATGCAGAAATTCCCCTAATTTTGGGCAAAAGACAGAAATTCCCTTTATTTTGGGGCAAAAATCAGAAATTCCCCTTATTTTGGGGCAAAATTCAAGAAATTTCCTTTATTTTGGGGCAAAATTACAGGAATTTACCTTATTTTGGGGCAAAATTGCAGTAATTTCCTTTATTTGGGGCAAAATTGCAGAAATTTCACTAATTTTCAGGTAAAAAGGCTGAAATTTCCTTTATTTTGGGGCAAAAATGGAGAAATTCCCCTTATTTTGGGACAAAATTGCAGAAATTTCCTTTATTAGGGGAAAAAATTGCAGAAATTTCCCTTATTTTAGGGCAAAATTGCAGAAATTTCAATTATTTCAGAGAAATAAAGCAAAAATTTTTCTTATTTTGGGGCAAAAAGGCAGAAATTCCCCATATTTTGGGGCAAAAGGCAGAAATTCTTCTTATTTTGAGGTAAAATGCAGAAATTCCCCTTATTTAGAGATAAAATGCAGAAATTCCCCAAATATTGGGGGAAAATGCAGAAATTCTCTTTATTTTGGGGCTAAAAGGCAGAAATTAACCGTATTTTAAAGCAAAATTGCAGAAATTCTCATAATTTTCGGGCAAAAAATCAGAAATTCTCCTTATTTTGGGGCAAAAGGACAGAGAATCTCCTTTTTTCGAGAGCAAACAGTCAGAAATTCCCCTTATTTTGGGGCAAAATTGCAGAAATTTCTTTTACATTGGGGCAAAATTGCACAAATTTCCTTTATTTTTGGGCAAAATTGCAGAAATTTCACTTATTTCAGGGTAATAAGTCAGAAATTCTCCTTATTTTGATGCAAAAAAAGACGGAAATTCCCTTTGTTTTGGAGGAAAAAGACAGAAATTCCACTTATTTAGAGGCAAAAAGGCAGAAATTCCCCTTATTTTGGAGCAAAAATGAAGAAATTTCCCTTTTTGTGGCAAAAAGGTATGCATTCCCATTATTTTCAGGCAAAAAGGCAGAAATTCCCCGTATTTTGGATCAAAATGCAGAAATTCCCCTAATTTTGGGCAAAAGACAGAAATTCCCTTTATTTTGGGGCAAAAATCAGAAATTCCCCTTATTTTGGGGCAAAATTCAAGAAATTTCCTTTATTTTGGGGCAAAATTACAGGAATTTACCTTATTTTGGGGCAAAATTGCAGTAATTTCCTTTATTTGGGGCAAAATTGCAGAAATTTCACTAATTTTCAGGTAAAAAGGCTGAAATTTCCTTTATTTTGGGGCAAAAATGGAGAAATTCCCCTTATTTTGGGACAAAATTGCAGAAATTTCCTTTATTAGGGGAAAAAATTGCAGAAATTTCCCTTATTTTAGGGCAAAATTGCAGAAATTTCAATTATTTCAGAGAAATAAAGCAAAAATTTTTCTTATTTTGGGGCAAAAAGGCAGAAATTCCCCATATTTTAAGGCAAAAGGCAGAAATTCTTCTTATTTTGAGGTAAAATGCAGAAATTCCCCTTATTTAGAGATAAAATGCAGAAATTCCCCAAATATTGGGGGAAAATGCAGAAATTCTCTTTATTTTGGGGCTAAAAGGCAGAAATTAACCGTATTTTAAAGCAAAATTGCAGAAATTCTCATAATTTTCGGGCAAAAAATCAGAAATTCTCCTTATTTTGGGGCAAAAGGACAGAGAATCTCCTTTTTTCGAGAGCAAACAGTCAGAAATTCCCCTTATTTTGGGGCAAAATTGCAGAAATTTCTTTTACATTGGGGCAAAATTGCACAAATTTCCTTTATTTTGGGGCAAAATTGCAGAAATTTCACTTATTTCAGGGTAATAAGTCAGAAATTCTCCTTATTTTGATGCAAAAAAAGACGGAAATTCCCTTTGTTTTGGAGGAAAAAGACAGAAATTCCACTTATTTAGAGGCAAAAAGGCAGAAATTCCCCTTATTTTGGAGCAAAAATGAAGAAATTTCCCTTTTTGTGGCAAAAAGGTATGCATTCCCATTATTTTCAGGCAAAAAGGCAGAAATTCCCCGTATTTTGGATCAAAATGCAGAAATTCCCCTAATTTTGGGCAAAAGACAGAAATTCCCTTTATTTTGGGGCAAAAATCAGAAATTCCCCTTATTTTGGGGCAAAATTCAAGAAATTTCCTTTATTTTGGGGCAAAATTACAGGAATTTACCTTATTTTGGGGCAAAATTGCAGTAATTTCCTTTATTTGGGGAAAATTGCAGAAATTTCACTAATTTTCAGGTAAAAAGGCTGAAATTTCCTTTATTTTGGGGCAAAAATGGAGAAATTCCCCTTATTTTGGGACAAAATTGCAGAAATTTCCATTATTAGGGGAAAAAATTGCAGAAATTTCCCTTATTTTAGGGCAAAATTGCAGAAATTTCAATTATTTCAGAGAAATAAAGCAAAAATTTTTCTTATTTTGGGGCAAAAAGGCAGAAATTCCCCATATTTTGGGGCAAAAGGCAGAAATTCTTCTTATTTTGAGGTAAAATGCAGAAATTCCCCTTATTTAGAGATAAAATGCAGAAATTCCCCAAATATTGGGGGAAAATGCAGAAATTCTCTTTATTTTGGGGCTAAAAGGCAGAAATTAACCATATTTTAAAGCAAAATTGCAGAAATTCTCATAATTTTCGGGCAAAAAAATCAGAAATTCTCCTTATTTTGGGGCAAAAGGACAGAGAATCTCCTTTTTTCGAGAGCAAACAGTCAGAAATTCCCCTTATTTTGGGGCAAAATTGCAGAAATTTCTTTTACATTGGGGCAAAATTGCACAAATTTCCTTTATTTTGGGGCAAAATTGCAGAAATTTCACTTATTTCAGGGTAATAAGTCAGAAATTCTCCTTATTTTGATGCAAAAAAAGACGGAAATTCCCTTTGTTTTGGAGGAAAAAGACAGAAATTCCACTTATTTAGAGGCAAAAAGGCAGAAATTCCCCTTATTTTGGAGCAAAAATGAAGAAATTTCCCTTTTTATGGCAAAAAGGTATGCATTCCCATTATTTTCAGGCAAAAAGGCAGAAATTCCCCGTATTTTGGAGCAATATTGCAGAAATTTCCCATATTTTGGGGTAAGAGGCAGAAATTCTTCTTATTTTGAGGTAAAATGCAGAAATTCCCCTTATTTAGAGGTACAATGCAGAAATTCTCCAAATATTGGGGGAAAATGCAGAAATTCCCTTTATTTTGGGGCTAAAAGGCAGAAATTAACCGTATTTTAAAGCAAAATTGCAGAAATTCTCATAATTTCCGGGCAAAAAAGCAGAAATTCTCCTTATTTTGGGGCAAAAAGACAGAAAATCTCCTTTTTTCGAGAGCAAACAGTCAGAAATTCCCCTTATTTTGAGGCAAAATTTCAGAAATTTCTTTTACATTGGGGCAAAATTGCAGAAATTTCCCTTATTTTGGGGCAAAATTGCAGAAATTTCACTTATTTCAGGGTAATAAGTCAGAAATTCTCATTATTTTGATGCAAAAAAGACAGAAATTCCCTTTGTTTTGGGGGAAAAAGACAGAAATTCCACTTATTTAGAGGCAAAAATGCAGAAATTCCCCTTATTTTGGAGCAAAAATGAAAAAATTTCCCTTTTTATAACAAAAAGGTATGCATTCCCATTATTTTCGGGCAAAAAGGCAGAAATTCCCCGTATTTTTGAGCAAAATCGAAGAAATTCCCCTAATTTTGGGGCAAAAGGAAGAAATTCCCTTTATTTTGGGGCAAAAATCAGAAATTCCCCTTATTTTGGGGCAAAATTCAAGAAATTTCCTTTGTTTTGGAGCAAAATTGCAGGAATTTACCTTATTTTGGGGCAAATTGCAGAAATTTCCCTTATTTGGGTCAAAATTGCAGAAATTTCACTTATTTTCAGATAAAAAGGCTGAAATTTCCTTTATTTTGGGGCAAAAAGTGAGAAATTCCCCTTATTTTGAGGCAAAATTGCAGAAATTTCCTTTATTATGGGAAAAAATTGCAGAAATTTCCCTTATTTTAGGGCAAAATTGCAGAAATTTCACATATTTCAGAGAAATAAAGAAAAAATTTTTCTTATTTTGGGGCAAAAAGGCAGAAATTCCCATTATTTTGGGGCAAAAAGGCAGAAATTCACCTTATTTTGGGGTAAAATTGCAGAAATTTCACATATTTCATGGCAACAAGGCAGAAATTTCCTTTATTTTGGGGCAAAATTGCAGAAATTTCATTTATTTCAGGGCAAAAATTCAGAAATTCCCTTTATTTTGGGGCAAAAAGCAGAAATTTCTTTTATTATGGTACAAAATTGAAGAAATTTTCCTTATTTTGGAACAAAAAGGCAGAAATTCCCCATATTTTGGGGCAAAAGGCAGAAATTCTTCTTATATTTAGGTAAAATGCAGAAATTCCCCTTATTAGAGGTAAAATGCAGAAATTCCCCATATATTGGGGGAAAATGCAGAAATTCCCTTTATTTTGGGGCTAAATGGCAGAAATTAACCGTATTTTGAAGCAAAATTGCAGAAATTCTCATAATTTTCAAGCAAAAAAGCAGAAATTCTCCTTATTTTGGGGCAAAAAGACAGAAAATCTCCTTTTTTCAAGAGCAAACAGTCAGAAATTTCTCTTATTTTGGGGCAAAATTGCAGAAATTTCACTTATTTCAGGGTAATAAGTCAGAAATTCTCATTATTTTGATGCAAAAAAGACAGAAATTCCCTTTGTTTTGGGGGAAAATGACAGAAATTCCACTTATTTAGAGGCAAAAATGCAGAAATTCCCCTTATTTTGGAGCAAAAATGAAGAAATTTCCCTTTTTATGGCAAAAAGGTATGCATTCCCATTATTTTCGGGCAAAAAGGCAGAAATTCCCCGTATTTTGGAGCAAAATCGCAGAAATTCCCCTAATTTTGGGGCAAAAGGCAGAAATTCCCTTTATTTTGGGGCAAAAATCAGAAATTCCCCTTATTTTAGGGCAAAATTACAGGAATTTACCTTATTTTGGGGCAAAATTGCAGAAATTTCCCTTATTTGGGTCAAAATTGCAGAAATTTCACTTATTTTCAGATAAAAAGGCTGAAATTTCCTTTATTTTGGGGCAAAAAGTGAGAAATTCCCCTTATTTTGAGGCAAAATTGCAGAAATTTTTTTTATTATGGGAAAAAATTGCAGAAATTTCCCTTATTTTAGGGCAAAATTGCAGAAATTTCACTTATTTCAGAGAAATAAAGCAAAAATTTTTTCTTATTTTAGGGCAAAAAGGCAGAAATTCCCATTATTTTAAGGCAAAAAGGCAGAAATTCACCTTATTTTGTGGTAAAATTGCAGAAATTTCACATATTTCATGGCAAAAATGCAGAAATTTCCCTTATTTTGGGGCAAAATTGCAGAAATTTCATTTATTTCAGGGCAAAAATTCAGAAATTCCCCTTATTTTGGGGCAAAAAACAGAAATTTCTTTTATTATTGTCCAAAATTAAAGAAATTTTCCTTATTTTGGAACAAAAAGTCAGAAATTCCCAATATTTTGGGGCAAAAGGCAGAAATTCTTCTTATTTTGAGGTAAAATGCAGAAATTCCCCTTATTTAGAGCTAAAATGCAGAAATTCCCCAAATATTGGGGGAAAATGCAGAAATTCCCTTTATTTTGGGGCTAAAAGGCAGAAATTAACCGTATTTTAAAGCAAAATTGCAGAAATTCTCATAATTTTCGGGCAATAAAGCAGAAATTCTCCTTATTTTGGGGCAAAAAGACAGAAAATCTCCTTTTTTCGAGAGCAAACAGTCAGAAATTCCCCTTATTTTGGGGCAAAATTGCAGAAATTTCTTTTACATTGGGGAAAAATTACAGTAATTACCCTTATTTTGGGGCAAAATTGCAGAAATTTCACTAATTTCAGGGTAATAAGTCAGAAATTCTCCTTATTTTGATGCAAAAAAGACAGAAATTCCCTTTGTTTTGGAGGAAAAAGACAGAAATTCCACTTATTTAGAGGCAAAAAGGCAGAAATTCCCTTTATTTTGAAGCAAAAATGAAGAAATTGTCCTTTTTATGGCAAAAAGATATGCATTCGCATTATTTTCAGGCAAAAAGGCAGAAATTCCCCGTATTTTGGAGCAAAATTGCAGAAATTCCCCTAATTTTGGGGCAAAAGGCAGAAATTCCCTTTATTTTGGGGCAAAAATCAGAAATTCCCCTTATTTTGGGGAAAAATTCAAGAAATTTCCTTTATTTTTGGGCAAAATTGCAGGAATTTACCTTATATTGGTGCAAAATTGCAGAAATTTCTCTTATTTAGGGCAAAATTGCAGAAATTTCACTTATTTTCAGGTAAAAAGGCTGAAATTTCCTTTATTTTGGGGTAAAAAGGAGAAATTCCCCTTATTTTGGGGCAAAATTGCAGAAATTTCCTTTATTATGGGAAAAAATTGCAGAAATTTCCCTTATTTTAGGGCAAAATTGCAGAAATTTCACTTATTTCAGAGAAATAAAGCAAAAATTTTTCTTATTTTGGGGCAAAAATGCAGAAATTCCCATTATTTTGGGGCCAAAAGGCAGAAATTCCCCTTATTTTGGGGTAAAATTGCAGAAATTTCACATATTTCATGGCAAAAAGGCAGAAATTTCCCTTATTTTTGGGCACAATTGCAGAAATTTCATTTATTTCAGGGCAAAAATTCAGAAATTCCCCTTATTTTGGGGCAAAAAGCAGAAATTTCTTTTATTATCGTACAAAATTGAAGAAATTTTCCTTATTTTGGAAGAAAAAGGCAGAAATTTCTCATATTTTGTGTCAAAAGGCAGAAATTCTTCTTATTTTGAGGTGAAATGCAGAAATTCCCCTTATTTGGAGGTAAAATGCAGAAATTCCCCAAATATTGGGGAAAAATGCAGAAATTCCCTTTATTTTGGGGCTAAAAGGCAGAAATTAACCGTATTTTAAAGCAAAATTGCAGAAATTCTCAGAATTTTCGGGCAAAAAATCAGAAATTCTCCTTATTTTGAGGCAAAAAGACAGAAAATCTCGTTTTTTCGAGAGCAAATAGTCAGAAATTCCCCTTATTTTGGGGCAAAATTGCAGAAATTTCTTTTACATTCGGGCAAAATTGCAGAAATTTTCCTTATTTTGGGGCAAAATGCAGAAATTTCACTTATTTCAGGGTAATAAGACAGAAATTCTCCTTATTTTGATGCAAAAAGACAGAAATTCCCTTTGTTTTGGGGGAAAAAGACAGAAATTCCACTTATTTAGATGCAAAAAGACAGAAATTCCCCTTATTTTGGAGCAAAAATGAAGAAATTTCCCTTTTTATGGCAAAGAGGTTTGCATTCCCATTATTTTCGTGTAAAAAGGCAGAAATTCCCCGTATTTTGGAGCAAAATTGCAGAAATTCTTCTAATTTTGTGGCAAAAAGCGAAATTCCCTTTATTTTGGGGCAAAAATCAGAAATTCCCCTTATTTTGGGGCAAAATTCAAGAAATTTCCTTTATTTTGGGGCAAAATTGCAGGAATTTACCTTATTTTGGGGCAAAATTGCAGAAATTTCCCTTATTTGGGGCAAAATTGCAGAAATTTCACTTATTTTCAGGTAAAACGGCTGAAATATCCTTTATTTTCGGGCAAAAAGAGAGAAATTTTCCTTATTTTGGGGCAAAATTGCAGAAATTTCCTTTATTATGGGAAAAAATTGCAGAAATTTCCCTTATTTTAGGGCAAAATTGCAGGAATTTCACTTATTTCAGTGAAATAAAGCAAATTTTTTTTTATTCTGGGGCAAAAAGGCAGAAATTCCCATTATTTTGGGGCAAAAAGGCAGAAATTCACCTTATTTTGGTGTAAAATTGCAGAAATTTCACATATTTCATGGCAAAAAGGCAGAAATTCCTAATATTTTGTGGCAAAAATGCAGAAATTCCCCTTATTTTGAGGTAAAAAGGCTGGAATTCCCCTTATTTGGGGGGAAAAAGGCAGATATTTCCCTTATGTTGGGGCAAAATTGCAGAAATTTCACTTATTTCAGGAAAAAGAAGGCAGAAATGTTCTTTATTTTGGGGCAAAAAGACAGAAATTCTCTTTGTTTTGGGAAAAAAAGACAGAAATTCCACTTATTTAGAGGAAAAAAGAAGAAATTTCGTTATTTTGGAGCAAAAATGAAGAAATTTCCCTTTTTTATGGCAAAAAGGTATGCATTCCCCTTATTTTCGGGCAAAAAGGCAGAAATTCCCCTTATTTTGGGGCAAAAAGATGAAATCCCTAATTTTTGTCTAAAATTGAAGAAATTTCACTTATTTCGGGAGAAATAAGCAGAAATTCCAATTAATTTCGGGCAAAAAGAAAGAAATGACCCGTATTTTGGAGCAAAATTGCAGAAATTCCCGTAATATTGGTGCAAAAATGCAGAAATTCCCTTTATTTTGGGGCAAAAAGCAGAAATTTTACATATTTTGGTGCAAAAATCAGAAATTTCTCTTATTTTGAGGTAAAATGCTGAAATTCCTCATATTTTGGGCCAAAAGGCAAAATTTTCCCTTATTTTGGGGCAAATTTGCAGAAATTTCTCTTATTTGAGGGTAATAAGTAAGAAATTTACCTAATTTTGGGGCAAAAAGACAGAAATTCCCTTTGTTTTAGGGGAGAAAGACAGAAATTCCACTTATTTAGAGGTAAAAAGGCAAAAGTTCCCCTTATTTTGGAGCAAAAATGAAGAAATTTTCTTTTTTTATGGCAAAATGTATGCATTCTTCTTATTTTCGAACAAAAAGGCAGAAATTCCCCATATTTTGGGGCAAAAAGCAGAAATTCCCCTTATTTTGGAACAAAATTGCAGAAATTTCCATAATTGTGGGGCAAAAAAACAGAAATTCCCCTTATTTGGAGGCAAAATTGCAGAAATTTCCCTTATTATGGGAAAAAATTGCAGAAATTTCCCTTATTTTAGAGCAAAATTGCAGAAATTTCACTAATTGTGGGGCAAAAAGGCAGAAATTCTCCATATTTTGGGGCAAAACTCAGAAATTCCATTTATTTTGGAGCAAAATTCCAGAAATTTTCCTTATTTTGGGGCAAAATTGCAGAAATGTCACTTATTATGGGGCAAAATTGCAGAAATTTCACTTATTTCAGGGAAAAAAGGAAGAAATTTTCCTTATTTTGGGGCAAAAAGTTAGACATTCCTAATATTTTGTGCCAAAATTCAGAAATTCCTTATATTTTGTAGTAAAAAGTCTGAAATTCCCCTTGTTTGGGGGCAAAAAGCTAGAAATTTCCCTTATATTGGTGCAAAATTGCAGAAATTTCACTTATTTCAAGGTAATAAGTCAGAAATTTTCCTTATTTTGGGGCAAAAAAGATAGAAATTCCCTTTGTTTTTGGGGAAAAAGACAGAAATTCCACTTATTTAGAGGCAAAGAAGCAGAAATTTCTCTTATTTTGGAGCAAAAATGAAGAAATTTCCCTTTTTTATGGCAAAAAGGTATGCATTCTTCTCATTTTCGGGGAAACAGGCAGAAATTCCCCATATTTTGGGGCAAAAGGCAGAAATTCCCATTATTTTGGGGCAAAAGGCACAAATTTAACATATTTTCGGGCAAAATTGCAGAAATTTCATTTATTTTAAGGCAAAAAGTCAGAAATTCTACTTATTTTGCGGCAAAAAGCAGAAATTTCTTTTATTATGGTACAAAATTGAAGAAATTTTCCTTATTTTGAAACAAAAAGGCAGAAATTCCCCATATTTTGGGGCAAAAGGCAGAAATTCTACTTATTTTGAGGTAAAATGCAGAAATTCCCATTATTTAGAGGTAAAATGCAGAAATTCCCCAAATATTGGGGGAAATTCAAAAATTCCCTTTATTTTGGGGCTAAAAGGAAGAAATTAACCGTATTTTGAAGCAAAATTGCAGAAATTCTCATAATTTTCGGGCAAAAAGGCAAAAATTCTTATTTTGGGGCAAAAAGACAGAGAATCTCCTTTTTTCGAAAGCATAAAGTCAGAAATTTCTCTTATTTTGGGGGAAAATTTCAGAAATTTCCTTTACATTGGGGCAAAATTGCAGAAATTTCCCTCATTTTGAGGCAAAATTGCAGAAATTTCACTTGTTTCAGAAAAAAAGGCAGAAATTTTCTTATTTTGGAGCAAAAAGGCAGAAATTTCTTTTATTTTGGTACAAAATTGCAGAAATTTTTCTTATTTTGCGATAAAAAGGCAGAAATTCCGTATATTTTGTGGCAAAAAAGCAGAAATTTCCTTTATTTTGAGGTAATAAGGTTGAAATTCCCCTTATTTTGGGGCAAAAAGGCAGAAATTCCCCTTATTTTGGGGTAAAATTGCAGAAATTTCAAATATTTCAGGGCAAAATGGCAGAAATTCCCCTTATTTTGGGGCAAAAAGATGAAATCCCTAATTTTTTGCGAAAATTGAAGAAATTTCACTTATTTCGGGACTAAAAGACAGAAATTCCAATTAATTTCGGACAAAAAGGCAGAAATAACCCGTATTTTGGAGCAAAATTGCAGAAATTCCCCTAATATTGGTGCAAAAATGCAGAAATTCCCTTTCTTATGGGGCAAAAAGGCAGAAATTCTCCATATTTTGGTGCAAAAATCAGAAATTTCCCTTATTTTGAGGTAAAATTCTCAAATTCCCCAAATTTTAGGGCAAAAGTCAAAAATTTCCCTTATTTTGGGGCAAATTTGCAGAAATTTCACTTATTTCAGGGTAATAAGTCAGAAATTTTCCTTATTTTGAGGCAAAAAAGACAGAAATTCCCTTTGTTTTGGGGGAAAAACAGAAATTCCACTTATTTAGAGGCAAAAAGGCAAAAGTTCCCCTTATTTTGGAGCAAAAATGAAGAAATTTCCCTTTTTTATGGCAAAAAGGTATGCATTCTTTTTATTTTCGGGCAAAAAGGCAGAAATTCCCCAAATTTTGTGGCAAAAGGCAGAATTTCCACTTATTTTGGGGCAAAAAGGCAGAAATTTCCCTTATATTTGGGCAAAATTTCAGAAATTTCACTTATTTCACAGTAATAAGTCAGAAATTTTCTTTATTTTGGGGCAAAAAAGACAGAAATTTCTTTTGTTTTGGAGGAAAAAGAAAGAAATTCCACTTATTTAGAGGCAAAAAAGCTGAAATTCCCCTTATTTTGGAGCAAAAATGAAGAAATTTACCTTTTTAATGGCAAAAAGTTATGCATTCTTCTTATTTTCGGGCAAAAAGGCAGATATTCCCCATATTTTGGGGCAAAAGTCAGAAATTCCCTTTATTTTGGGGCAAAAAGGATAAAATTTCCCTTATTTTTGGGCAAAATTGCAGAAATTTCATTTATTTCAGGGCAAAAATTCAGAAATTGCCCTTATTTTTGGGCAAAAAGCAGAAATTTCTTTTATTATGGTACAAAATTGAAGAAATTTTCCTTATTTTGGAACAAAAAAGCAGAAATTCCCCATATTTTGGGGCAAAAGGCAGAAATTTTTCTTATTTTGAGGTAAAATGCAGAAATTCCCCTTATTTAAAGGTAAAATGAAGAAATTCCCCAAATAATGGGGAAAAATGCAGAAATTCCCTTTATTTTGTGGCTAAAAGGCAGAAATTAACCGTATTTTAAAGCAAAATTGCAGAAATTCTCATAATTTTCGAGCAAAAAGGCAGAAATTCTCCTTATTTGGGGGCAAAAAGACAGAAAATCTCCTTTTTTCGAGAGCAAACAGTCAGAAATTCCCCTTATTTTGGGGCAAAATTGCAGAAATTTCTTTTACATTGGGGCAAAATTGCAGAAATTTCCCTTATTTTGGGGCTAAATTGCAGAAATTTGACTCATTTCTGGGTAATAAGTCAGAAATTCTCCTTATTTTGATGCAAAAAAGACAGAAATTCCCTTTGTTTTGGGGAAAAAAGACAGAAATTCCACTTATTTAGAGGCAAAAAGGCAGAAATTCCCCTTATTTTGGAGCAAAAATGAAGAAATTTCCATTTTTATGGCAAAAAGGTATGCATTCCCATTATTTTCAGGCAAAAAGGCAAAAATTTCCTGTATTTTGGAGCAAAATTGCAGAAATTCCCCTAATTTTGGAGCAAAAGGCAGAAATTCCCTTTATTTTGGGGCAAAAATCTGAAATTCCCCTTATTTTGGGGCAAAATTCAAGAAATTTCCTATATTTTGTGGCAAAATTGCAGGAATTTACCTTATTTGGGGCAAAATGCAGAAATTTCCCTTATTTGGGGCAAAATTGCAGAAATTTCACTTATTTTCAGGTAAAAAGGCTGAAATTTCCTTTATTTTGGGGCAAAAAGGGAGAAATTCCCCTTATTTTGGGGCAAAATTGCAGAAATTTCCTTTATTATGGGAAAAAATTGCAGAAATTTCCCTTATTTTAGGGCAAAATTGCAGAAATTTCACTTATTTCAAAGAAATAAAGCAAAGATTATTCTTATTTTGGGGCAAAAAGGCAGAAATTCCCATTATTTTGGGGCAAAAAGGCAGAAATTCACCTTATTTTGGGGTAAAATTGCAGAAATTTCACATATTTCATGGCAAAAAGGCAGAAATTCCTAATATTTTGTGGCAAAAATGCAGAAATTTCCCTTATTTTGCGGTAAAAAGGCTGGAATTCCCCTTATTTAGGGGCAAAAAGGCAGAAATTTCCCTTATGTTGTGGCAAAATTGCAGAAATTTCACTTATTTCAGGGAAAAAAAGGCAGAAATGTTCTTTAATTTGTGGCAAAAAGACAGAAATTCTCTTTGTTTTGGGAAAAAAGTCAGAAATTCCACTTATTTAGAGGCAAAAAAGAAGAAATTTCGTTATTTTGGAGCAAAAATGAAGAAATTTCTCTTTTTTATGGCAAAAAGGTATGCATTCCTCTTATTTTCAGGCAAAAAGGCAGAAATTCCCCTTATTTTGGGGCAAAAAGATGAAATTCCTAATTTTTGGCTAAAATTGAAGAAATTTCACTTATTTCGGGAAAAAAAGGCAGAAATTCCAATTAATTTCGGGCAAAAAGGAAGAAATGACCCGAATTTTGGAGCAAAATTGCAGAAATTCCCCTAATATTGGTGCAAAAATGCAGAAATTCCCTTTATTTTGGGGCAAAAAGGCAGAAATTGTCCATATTTTGGTGCAAAAATCAGAAATTTCCTTTATTTTGAGGTAAAATGATGAAATTCCCCATATTTTGGGCCAAAAGGCAAAAATTTCCCTTATTTTGGGGCAAATTTGCAGAAATTTCACTTATATGAGGGTAATAAGTAAGAAATTTTCCTTATTTTGGGGCAAAAAAGACAGAAATTCCATTTGTTTTAGGGGAAAAAGACAGATATTCCACTTATTTAGAGGGAAAAAGGCAAAAGTTCCCCTTATTTTGGAGCAAAAATGAAGAAATTTTCCTTTTTTATGGCAAAAAGGTATGCATTCTTCTTATTTTCGAACAAAAAGGCAGAAATTCCCATTATTTTGGGGCAAAAAGCAGAAATTTCCCTTATTTTGGGGCAAAATTGCAGAAATTTCCCTAATTGTGTGGAAAAAAAACAGAAATTCCCTTTATTTGAAGGCAAAATAGCAGAAATTTCCCTTATTATGGAGAAAAATTGCAGAAATTTCTTTTTTTTTTTAGGGCAAAATTGCAGAAATTTCACTCATTGTGGGGCAAAAAGGCAGAAATTCTCAATATTTTGGGGCAAAACTCAGAAATTCCACTTATTTTGGGGCAAAATTCTAGAAATTTCCCTTATTTTGGGGCAAAATTGCAGAAATTTCACTTATTTTGGGGCAAAAACGCAGAAATTTCTAATATTTTGTGCCAAAATTCAGAAATTCCTTATATTTTGAGGTAAAAAGGCTGAAATTCCCCTTATTTGGGGGCAAAAAGGTAGAAATTTCCCTTATATTGGGGCAAAATTGCAGAAATTTCCCTTATTTTAGGGCAAAATTGCAGAAATTTCACTAATTGTGGGGCAAAAAGGCAGAAATTCTTAATATTTTGGGGCAAAACTCAGAAATTCCACTTATTTATGGGCAAAATTCCAGAAATTTCCCTTATTTTGGGGCAAAATTGCAGAAATTTCACTTATTTTGGGGAAAAATTGCAGAAATTTCACTTGTTTCAGGGAAAAAAGGCAGAAATTTTCCTTATTTTGGGGTAAAAAGGCAGAAATTCCTAATATTTTGTGCTAAATTCAGAAATTACTTATATTTTGAGGTAAAAAGGCTTAAATTCCCCTTATTTTGGGGCAAAAAGGTAGAAATTTTCCTTATATTGGGGCAAAATTGCAGAAATTTCACTTATTTCAAGGTAATAAGTCAGAAATTTTCTTTATTTTGGTGCAAAAAAGACAGGAATTCCCTTTGTTTTGGGGGAAAAAGACAGAAATTCCACTTATTTAGAGGCAAAGAAGCAAAAATTTCGCTTATTTTGGAGCAAAAATGAAGAAATTTCCCTTTTTTATGGCAAAAAGGTATGCATTCTTCTTATTTTCGGAGAAACAGGCAGAAATTTCCCATATTTTGGGGCAAAAGGCAGAAATTCCCATTATTTTGGGGCAAAAAGGCACAAATTTAACTTATTTTTGGGCAAAATTGCAGAAATTTCATTTATTTCAAGGCAAAAAGTCAGAAATTCCCATTATTTTGGGGCAAAAAGCAGAAATTTCTTTTATTATGGTACAAACTGAAGAAATTTTCCTTATTTTAGAACAAAAAGGCAGAAATTCCCCATATTTTGGGGCAAAAGGCAGAAATTCTTTCTATTTTGAGGTAAAATGCAGAAATTCCCCAAATATTGGGGAAAAATGCAGAAATTCTCTTTATTTTGGGGCTAAAAGGAAGAAATTAACCGTATTTTGAAGCAAAATTGCAGAAAGTCTCATAATTTTCGGGCAAAAAGGCAGAAAATCTTATTTTGGGGCAAAAAAACAGAAAATCTCCTTTTTTCGGGAGCATAAAGTCAGAAATTTCCGTTATTTTGGGGCAAAATTGCAGAAATTTTCTATACATTGGGGCAAAATTGCAGAAATTTCCCTTATTTTGAGGCAAAATTGCAGAAATTTTACTTATTTCAGAAAAAAGGCAGAAATTTTCTTATTTTGAAGCAAAAAGGCAGAAATTTCTTTTATTTTGGTACAAAATTGCAGAAATTTTTCTTATTTTGAGGCAAAAACCCAGAAATTCCTCATATTTTGGGGCAAAAAGAAAGAAATTCCCATTATTTTAAGGTAAAAAGCTGAAATTCCCCTTATTTTCGGGCAAAAAGTCAGAAATTCCCCTTATTTTGGTGCAAAAAGACAGAAATTTTGTTTATTTTTAGGGAAAAGGCAGAAATTGCACTGATTTTGAGTCAAAAATGCGGAAAATCCACATATTTTGGGGCAAAAATGAAGAAATTTCCCTTTTTTATGGCAAAAAGGAAAACATTCCCTTTATTTTCGGGCAAAAAGGCAGAAATTCCCCATATTTTGGAACAAAATTGCAGAACTTCCCCTAATTTTGGGGCAAAGGTCAGAAATTCCCTATATTTTGGGGCAAAAATCAGAAATTCCCCTTACTTTGGGGCTAAATTCCAGAAATTTTCTTTTTTTTGGAGCAAAATTGCAGGAATTTACCTTGTTTTGGAACATAATTGCAGAAATTTCTCTTATTTGGGGCTAAATTGCAGAAATTTCTCTTATTTTCAGGTAAAAAGTCTGAAATTTCCTTTATTTTGGGCAAAAAGTAAGAAATTCCTCTTATTTTGGGGCAATATTGCAGAAATTTTCCTTATTTTGTATCAAAAAGGCAGAAATTCCGTATATTTTGTGGCAAAAAGGCAGAAATTTCCTTTATTTTGAGGTAATAAGGTTGAAATTCACATTATTTTTTGGGGCAAAAAGGCAGAAATTCCCTTTATTTTGGGGTAAAATTGCAGAAATTTCAAATATTTCAGAGCAAAATGGCAGAAATTCCCCTTATTTTGGGGCAAAAAGATGAAAACCCTAATTTTTGGCATAAATTGAAGAAATTACACTTATTTCGGGACAAAAAGCCAGAAATTCCAATTAATTTCGGGCAAAAAGGCAGAAATGACCCATATTTGGAGCAAAATTGCAGAAATTCCTTTAATATTGGTGCAAAAATGCAGAAATTCCCTTTATTATGGGGCAAAATTCAGAAATTCTCCATATTTTGGTGCAAAAATCAGAAATTTCCCTTATTTTGAAGTAAAATTCTCAAATTCCCCAAATTTTAGGGCAAAAGGCAAAAATTTCCCTTATTTTGGGGCAAATTTGCAGAAATTTCACTTATTTCAGGGTAATAAGTCAGAAATTCTTCTGATTTTGAGGCAAAAAAGACAGAAATTCCCTTTGTTTTGGGGGAAAAACAGAAATTCCACTTATTTAGAGGCAAAAAGGCAAAAGTTCCCCTTATTTTGGAGCAAAAATGAAGAAATTTTCCTTTTTTATGGCAAAAAGGTATGCATTCTTTTTATTTTTGGGCAAAAAAGCAGAAATTCCCCAAATTTTGGGGTAAAAGGCAGAAATTCCACTTATTATGGGGCAAAATTGCAGAAATTTCTCTTATTTTGGGGCAAAATTGCAGAAATTTCACTTATTTTGGGGCAAAATTGCAGAAATTTCACTTATTTCAAGGTAATAAGTCAGAAATTCTCCTTATTTTGGGGCAAAAAAGACAGAAATTCCCTTTGTTTTGGGGGAAAAAGACAGAAATACCACTTATTTACAGGCAAAGAAGTAGAAATTTCGCTTATTTTGGAGAAAAAATGAAGAAATTTCCCTTTTTTATGGCAAAAAGGTATGCATTCTTCTCATTTTCGGGGAAACAGGCAGAAATTCCCCATATTTTGGGGCAAAAGGCAGAAATTCCCATTATTTTGGGGCAAAAAGGCACAAATTTAACTTATTTTTAGGCAAAATTGCAGAAATTTCATTTATTTCAGGGCAAAAAGTCAGAAATTCCCCTTATTTTGGGGCAAAAATCAGAAATTTCTTTTATTATGGTACAAAATTGAAGAAATTTTCCTTATTTTGGAACAAAAAGGCAGAAATTCCCCATATTTTGGGGCAAAAGGCAGAAATTCTTCTTATTTTGAGGTAAAATGCAGAAATTCCCCTTATTTAGAGGTAAAATGCAGAAATTCCCCAAATATTGGGGGAAAATGCAGAAATTCCCTTTATTTTTGGGCTAAAAAGAAGAAATTAACCATATTTTGAAGAAAAATTGCAGAAATTCTCATAATTTTCGGGCAAAAAGGCAGAAATTCTTATTTTGGGGCAAAAAGACAGTAAATCTCGTTTTTTCGTGAGCATAAAGTCAGAAATTTCCCTTATTTTGGGGCAAAATTGCAGAAATTTCCTTTACATTGGGGCAAAATTGCAGAAATTTCCCTTATTTTGAGGCAAAATTGCAGAAATTTCATTTATTTCAGGGCAAAAAGTCAGAAATTCCCCTTATTTTGGGGCAAAAATCAGAAATTTCTTTTATTATGGTACAAAATTGCAGAAATTTTCCTTATTTTGGAAAAAAGGCAGAAATTTCCCATATTTTGGGGCAAAAAGGAAGAAATTCCTGTTATTTTGAGATAAAAAGGCTGAAATTCCCCTTATTTTCGGGCAAAATGTCAGAAATTCCCCTTATTTTGGTGCAAAAAGACAGAAATTTTGTTTTATTTTTAGGGAAAAGGCAGAAATTGCACTTATTTTGAGTCAAAAAGGCGGAAAATCCCCATATTTTGGGGCAAAAATGAAGAAATTTCCCTTTTTTATGGCAAAAAGGTAAACATTCCCTTTATTTTCGGGCAAAAAGGCAGAAATTCCCCATATTTTGGAGCAAAATTGCAGAAATTCCCCTAATTTTGGAGCAAAAGGCAGAAATTCCCTTTACTTTGGGGCAAAAATCAGAAATTCCCCTTATTTTGGGACAAAACTTCAGAAATTTTCTTTATTTTGGGGCAAAATTGCAGAAATTTACCTTATTTTAGAACAAAATTACAGAAATTTCTCTTATTTGGTGCAAAATTGCAGAAATTTCTCTTATTTTCAGGTAAAAAGTGTGAAATTTTCTTTATTTTGGGCAAAAAGGGAGAAATTCCTTTTATTTTGGGGCAAAAAGGCAGAAATTCCCCTTATTTTGGGGTAAAATTGCAGAAATTTCAAATATTTCAGGGCAAAATGGCAGAAATTCCCCTTATTTTGGGGCAAAAAGATGAAAACCCTAATTTTTGGCATAAATTGAAGAAATTACACTTATTTCGGGACAAAAAGCCAGAAATTCCAATTAATTTCGGGCAAAAAGGCAGAAATGACCCGTATTTTGGAGCAAAATTGCAGAAATTCCCCTAATATTGGTGCAAAAATGCAGAAATTAACTTTATTATGGGGCAAAAAGGCAGAAATTCTCCATATTTTGGTGCAAAAATCAGAAATTTCCCTCATTTTGAGGTAAAATTCTCAAATTCCCCAAATTTTAGGGCAAAAGGCAAAAATTTCCCTTATTTTGGGGCAAATTTGCAGAAATTTTACTTATTTCAGGGTAATAAGTCAGAAATTTTCCTGATTTTGAGGCAAAAAATACAGAAATTCCCTTTGTTTTGGGGGAAAAACAGAAATTCCACTTATTTAGAGGCAAAAAGGCAAAAGTTCCCCTTATTTTGGAGCAAAAATGAAGAAATTTCCCTTTTTTATGGCAAAAAGGTATGCATTTTTTTTATTTTTGGGCAAAAAGGCAGAAATTCCCCAAATTTTGGGGCAAAAGGCAGAAATTCCACTTATTTTGGGGCAAAATTGCAGAAATTTCCCTTATTTTGGGGCAAAATTGCAGAAATTTCACTTATTTTGGGGCAAAATTGCAGAAATTTCACTTATTTCAAGGTAATAAGTCAGAAATTCTCCTTATTTTGGGGCAAAAAAGACAGAAATTCCCTTTGTTTTGGGGGAAAAAGACAGAAATTCCACCTATTTACAGGAAAAGAAGCAGAAATTTCGCTTATTTTGGAGAAAAAATGAAAAAATTTCCCTTTTTTATGGCAAAAAGGTATGCATTCTTCTCATTTTCGGGGAAACAGGCAGAAATTCCCCATATTTTGGGGCAAAAGGCAGAAATTCCCATTATTTTGGGGCAAAAAGGCACAAATTTAACTTATTTTTAGGCAAAATTGCAGAAATTTCATTTATTTCAGGGCAAAAAGTCAGAAATTCCCCTTATTTTGGGGCAAAAATCAGAAATTTCTTTTATTATGGTACAAAATTGAAGAAATTTTCCTTATTTTGGAACAAAAAGGCAGAAATTCCCCCATATTTTGGGGCAAAAGGAAGAAATTCTTCTTATTTTGAGGTAAAATGCAGAAATTCCCCTTATTTAGAGGTAAAATGCAAAAATTCCCCAAATATTGGGGGAAAATGCAGAAATTCCCTTTATTTTTGGGCTAAAAAGAAGAAATTAACCATATTTTGAATCAAAATTGCAGAAATTCTCATAATTTTCGGACAAAAAGGCAGAAATTCTTATTTTGGGGCAAAAAGACAGTAAATCTCGTTTTTTCGGGAGCATAAAGTCAGAAATTTCCCTTATTTTGGGGCAAAATTGCAGATATTTCCTTTACATTGGGGCAAAATTGCAGAAATTTCCCTTATTTTGAGGCAAAATTGCAGAAATTTCACTTATTTCAGAAAAAAGGCAGAAATTTTCTTATTTTGGGGCAAAAATGCAGAAATTTCTTTTATTTTGGTACAAAATTGCAGAAATTTTTCTTATTTTGGGGCAAAAAGGCAGAAATTCCCCATATTTTGGGGCAAAAAGGAAGAAATTCCTGTTATTTTGAGATAAAAAGGCTGAAATTCCCCTTATTTTCGGGCAAAATGTCAGAAATTCCCCTTATTTTGGTGCAAAAAGACAGAAATTTTGTTTATTTTTAGGGAAAAGGCAGTAATTGCACTTATTTTGAGTCAAAAAGGCGGAAAATCCCCACATTTTGGGGCAAAAATGAAGAAATTTCCCTTTTTTATGGCAAAAAGGTAAACATTCCCTTTATTTTCGGGCAAAAAGGCAGAAATTCCCCATATTTTGGAGCAAAATTGCAGAACTTCCCCTAATTTTGGGGCAAAAGTCAGAAATTCCCTATATTTTGGGGCAAAAATCAGAAATTCCCCTTACTTTGGGGCTAAATTCCAGAAATTTTCTTTATTTTGGAGCAAAATTGCAGGAATTTACATTGTTTTGGAACATAATTGCAGAAATTTCTCTTATTTGGGGCAAAATTGCAGAAATTTCTCTTATTTTCAGGTAAAAAGTCTGAAATTTCCTTTATTTTGGGCAAAAAGTAAGAAATTCCTCTTATTTTGGGGCAAAATTGCAGAAATTTTCCTTATTTTGTGGCAAAAAGGCAGAAATTCCGTATATTTTGTGGCAAAAAGGCAGAAATTTCCTTTATTTTGAGGTAATAAGGTTGAAATTCACATTATTTTTTGGGGCAAAAAGGCAGAAATTCCCCTTATTTTGGGGTAAAATTGCAGAAATTTCAAATATTTCAGGGCAAAATGGCAGAAATTCCACTTATTTTGGAGCAAAAAATGAAATCTCTAATTTTTGGCGAAAATTGAAGAAATTTCACTTATTTCGGGACAAAAAGCCAGAAATTCCATTTAATTTCAGGCAAAAAGGCAGAAATGACCCATATTTGGAGCAAAATTGCAGAAATTTCTTTAATATTGGTGCAAAAATGCAGAAATTCCCTTTATTATGGGGCAAAATTCAGAAATTCTCCATATTTTGGTGCAAAAATCAGAAATTTCCCTTATTTTGAAGTAAAATTCTCAAATTCCCCAAATTTTAGGGCAAAAGGCAAAAATTTCCCTTATTTTGGGGCAAATTTGCAGAAATTTCACTTATTTCAGGGTAATAAGTCAGAAATTTTTCTGATTTTGAGGCAAAAAATACAGAAATTCCCTTTGTTTTGGGGGGAAAACAGAAATTCCACTTATTTAGAGGCAAAAAGGCAAAAGTTCCCCTTATTTTGGAGCAAAAATGAAGAAATTTTCCTTTTTTATGGCAAAAAGGTATGCATTCTTTTTATTTTTGGGCAAAAAAGCAGAAATTCCCCAAATTTTGGGGTAAAAGGCAGAAATTCCACTTATTTTGGGGCAAAATTGCAGAAATTTCTCTTATTTTGGGGCAAAATTGCAGAAATTTCACTTATTTTGGGGCAAAATTACAGAAATTTCACTTATTTCAAGGTAATAAGTCAGAAATTCTCCTTATTTTGGGGCAAAAAAGACAGAAATTCCCTTTGTTTTGGGGGAAAAAGACAGAAATACCACTTATTTACATGCAAAGAAGTAGAAATTTCGCTTATTTTGGAGAAAAAATGAAGAAATTTCCCTTTTTTATGGCAAAAAGGTATGCATTCTTCTCATTTTCGGGGAAACAGGCAGAAATTCCCCATATTTTGGGGCAAAAGGCAGAAATTCCCATTATTTTGGGGCAAAAAGGCACAAATTTAACTTATTTTTAGGCAAAATTGCAGAAATTTCATTTATTTCAGGGCAAAAAGTCAGAAATTCCCCTTATTTTGGGGCAAAAATCAGAAATTTCTTTTATTATGGTACAAAATTGAAGAAATTTTCCTTATTTTGGAACAAAAAGGCAGAAATTCCCCATATTTTGGGGCAAAAGGCAGAAATTCTTCTTATTTTGAGGTAAAATGCAGAAATTCCCCTTATTTAGAGGTAAAATGCAGAAATTCCCCAAATATTGGGGGAAAATGCAGAAATTCCCTTTATTTTTGGGCTAAAAAGAAGAAATTAACCATATTTTGAAGAAAAATTGCAGAAATTCTCATAATTTTCAGGCAAAAAGGCAGAAATTCTTATTTTGGGGCAAAAAGACAGTAAATCTCGTTTTTTCGTGAGCATAAAGTCAGAAATTTCCCTTATTTTGGGGCAAAATTGCAGAAATTTCCTTTACATTGGGGCAAAATTGCAGAAATTTCCCTTATTTTGAGGCAAAATTGCAGAAATTTCACTTATTTCAGAAAAAAGGCAGAAATTTTCTTATTTTGAGGCAAAAATGCAGAAATTTCTTTTATTTTGGTACAAAATTGCAGAAATTTTTCTTATTTTGGGGCAAAAAGGCAGAAATTCCCCATATTTTGGGGCAAAAAGGAAGACATTCCTGTTATTTTGAGATAAAAAGGCTGAAATTCCCCTTATTTTCGGGCAAAATGTCAGAAAATCCCCTTATTTTGGTGCAAAAAGACAGAAATTTTGTTTATTTCTAGGGAAAAGGCAGAAATTGCACTTATTTTGAGTCAAAAAGGCAGAAAATCCCCATATTTTGGGGCAAAAATGAAGAAATTTCCCGTTTTTATGGCAAAAAGGTAAACATTCCCTTTATTTTCGGGCAAAAAGGCAGAAATTCCCCATATTTTGGGGCAAAAGGCAGAAATTCCCATTATTTTGGGGCAAAAAGGCACAAATTTAACTTATTTTTAGGCAAAATTGCAGAAATTTCATTTATTTCAGTGCAAAAAGTCAGAAATTACCCTTATTTTGGGGCAAAAATCAGAAATTTCTTTTATTATGGTACAAAATTGAAGAAATTTTCCTTATTTTGGAACAAAAAGGCAGAAATTCCCCATATTTTGGGGCAAAAGGCAGAAATTCTTCTTATTTTGAGGTAAAATGCAGAAATTCCCCTTATTTAGAGGTAAAATGCAGAAATTCCCCAAATATTGGGGGAAAATGCAGAAATTCCCTTTATTTTTGGGCTAAAAAGAAGAAATTAACCATATTTTGAAGCAAAATTGCAGAAATTCTCATAATTTTCGGGCAAAAAGGCAGAAATTCTTATTTTGGGGCAAAAAGACAGTAAATCTCGTTTTTTCGGGAGCATAAAGTCAGAAATTTCCCTTATTTTGGGGCAAAATTGCAGAAATTTCACTTATTTTGGGGCAAAATTGCAGAAATTTCACTTATTTCAAGGTAATAAGTCAGAAATTCTCCTTATTTTGGGGCAAAAAAGACAGAAATTCCCTTTGTTTTGGGGGAAAAAGACAGAAATACCACTTATTTACAGGCAAAGAAGTAGAAATTTCGCTTATTTTGGAGAAAAAATGAAGAAATTTCCCTTTTTAATGGCAAAAAGGTATGCATTATTCTCATTTTCGGGGAAACAGGCAGAAATTCCCCATATTTTGGGGCAAAAGGCAGAAATTTCCTTTACATTGGGGAAAAATTGCAGAAATTTAACTTATTTTGAGGCAAAATTGCAGAAATTTCATTTATTTCAGGGCAAAAAGTCAGAAATTCCCCTTATTTTGGGGCAAAAATCAGAAATTTCTTTTATTATGGTACAAAATTGCAGAAATTTTCATTATTTTAAAACAAAAAGGCAGAAATTCCCCATATTTTGGGGCAAAAAGGAAGAAATTCCTGTTATTTTGAGAAAAAATGCTGAAATTCCCCTTATTTTCGGGCAAAATGTCAGAAATTCCCCTTATTTTGGTGCAAAAAGACAGAAATTTTGTTTTATTTTTAGGGAAAAGGCAGAAATTGCACTTATTTTGAGTCAAAAAGGCGGAAAATCCCCATATTTTGGGGCAAAAATGAAGAAATTTCCCTTTTTTATGGCAAAAAGGTAAACATTCCCTTTATTTTCGGACAAAAAGGCAGAAATTCCCCATATTTTGGAGCAAAATTGCAGAAATTCCCCTAATTTAGGAGCAAAAGGCAGAAATTCCCTTTACTTTGGGGCAAAAATCAGAAATTCCCCTTATTTTGGGACAAAATTTCAGAAATTTTCTTTATTTTGGGGCAAAATTGCAGGAATTTACCTTATTTTAGAACAAAATTACAGAAATTTCTCTTATTTGGTGCAAAATTGCAGAAATTTCTCTTATTTTCAGGTAAAAAGTCTGAAATTTTCTTTATTTTGGGCAAAAAGGGAGAAATTCCTTTTATTTTGGGGCAAAAAGGCAGAAATTCCCCTTATTTTGGGGTAAAATTGCAGAAATTTCAAATATTTCAGGGCAAAATGGCAGAAATTCCCCTTATTTTGGGGCAAAAAGAAGAAAACCCTAATTTTTGGCATAAATTGAAGAAATTACACTTATTTCGGGACAAAAAGCCAGAAATTCCAATTAATTTCGGGCAAAAAGGCAGAAATGACCCGTATTTTGGAGCAAAATTGCAGAAATTCCCCTAATATTGGTGCAAAAATGCAGAAATTAACTTTATTATGGGGCAAAAAGGCAGAAATTCTCCATATTTTGGTGCAAAAATCAGAAATTTCCCTCATTTTGAGGTAAAATTCTCAAATTCCCCAAATTTTAGGGCAAAAGGCAAAAATTTCCCTTATTTTGGGGCAAATTTGCAGAAATTTTACTTATTTCAGGGTAATAAGTCAGAAATTTTCCTGATTTTGAGGCAAAAAATACAGAAATTCCCTTTGTTTTGGGGGAAAAACAGAAATTCCACTTATTTAGAGGCAAAAAGGCAAAAGTTCCCCTTATTTTGGAGCAAAAATGAAGAAATTTCCCTTTTTATGGCAAAAAGGTATGCATTTTTTTTATTTTTGAGCAAAAAGGCAGAAATTCCCCAAATTTTGGGGCAAAAGGCAGAAATTCCACTTATTTTGGGGCAAAATTGCAGAAATTTCCCTTATTTTGGGGCAAAATTGCAGAAATTTCACTTATTTTGGGGCAAAATTGCAGAAATTTCACTTATTTCAAAGTAATAAGTCAGAAATTCTCCTTATTTTAGGGCAAAAAAGACAGAAATTCCCTTTGTTTTGGGGGAAAAAGACAGAAATTCCACCTATTTACAGGCAAAGAAGCAGAAATTTCGCTTATTTTGGAGAAAAAATGAAAAAATTTCCCTTTTTTATGGCAAAAAGGTATGCATTCTTCTCATTTTCGGGGAAACAGGCAGAAATTCCCCATATTTTGGGGCAAAAGGCAGAAATTCCCATTATTTTGGGGCAAAAAGGCACAAATTTAACTTATTTTTAGGCAAAATTGCAGAAATTTCATTTATTTCAGGGCAAAAAGTCAGAAATTCCCCTTATTTTGGGGCAAAAACCAGAAATTTCTTTTATTATGGTACAAAATTGAAGAAATTTTCCTTATTTTGGAACAAAAAGGCAGAAATTCCCCATATTTTGGGGCAAAAGGCAGAAATTCTTCTTATTTTGAGGTAAAATGCAGAAATTCCCCTTATTTAGAGGTAAAATGCAAAAATTCCCCAAATATTGGGGGAAAATGCAGAAATTCCCTTTATTTTTGGGCTAAAAAGAAGAAATTAACCATATTTTGAAGCAAAATTGCAGAAATTTTCATAATTTTCGGACAAAAAGGCAGAAATTCTTATTTTGGGGCAAAAAGACAGTAAATCTCGTTTTTTCGGGAGCATAAAGTCAGAAATTTCCCTTATTTTGGGGCAAAATTGCAGATATTTCCTTTACATTGGGGCAAAATTGCAGAAATTTCCCTTATTTTGAGGCAAAATTGCAGAAATTTCACTTATTTCAGAAAAAAAGGCAGAAATTTTCTTATTTTGGGGCAAAAATGCAGAAATTTCTTTTATTTTGGTACAAAATTGCAGAAATTTTTCTTATTTTGGGGCAAAAAGGCAGAAATTCTCCATATTTTGGGGCAAAAAGGAAGAAATTCCTGTTATTTTGAGATAAAAATGCTGAAATTCCCCTTATTTTCGGGCAAAATGTCAGAAATTCCCCTTATTTTGGTGCAAAAAGACAGAAATTTTGTTTATTTTTAGGGAAAAGGCAGTAATTGCACTTATTTTGAGTCAAAAAGGCGGAAAATCCCCATATTTTGGGGCAAAAATGAAGAAATTTCCCTTTTTTATGGCAAAAAGGTAAACATTCCCTTTATTTTCGGGCAAAAAGGCAGAAATTCCCCATATTTTGGAGCAAAATTGCAGAACTTCCCCTAATTTTGGGGCAAAAGTCAGAAATTCCCTATATTTTGGGGCAAAAATCAGAAATTCCCCTTACCTTGGGGCTAAATTCCAGAAATTTTCTTTATTTTGGAGCAAAATTGCAGGAATTTACCTTGTTTTGGAACATAATTGCAGAAATTTCTCTTATTTGGGGCAAAATTGCAGAAATTTCTCTTATTTTCAGGTAAAAAGTCTGAAATTTCCTTTATTTTGGGCAAAAAGTAAGAAATTCCTCTTATTTTGGGGCAAAATTGCAGAAATTTTCCTTATTTTGTGGCAAAAAGGCAGAAATTCCGTATATTTTGTGGCAAAAAGGCAGAAATTTCCTTTATTTTGAGGTAATAAGGTTGAAATTCACATTATTTTTTGGGGCAAAAAGGCAGAAATTCCCCTTATTTTGGGGTAAAATTGCAGAAATTTCAAATATTTCAGGGCAAAATGGCAGAAATTCCACTTATTTTGGAGCAAAAAATGAAATCTCTAATTTTTGGCGAAAATTGAAGAAATTTCACTTATTTCGGGACAAAAAGCCAGAAATTCCATTTAATTTCAGGCAAAAAGGCAGAAATGACCCATATTTGGAGCAAAATTGCAGAAATTTCTTTAATATTGGTGCAAAAATGCAGAAATTCCCTTTATTATGGGGCAAAATTCAGAAATTCTCCATATTTTGGTGCAAAAATCAGAAATTTCCCTTATTTTGAAGTAAAATTCTCAAATTCCCCAAATTTTAGGGCAAAAGGCAAAAATTTCCCTTATTTTGGGGCAAATTTGCAGAAATTTCACTTATTTCAGGGTAATAAGTCAGAAATTTTTCTGATTTTGAGGCAAAAAATACAGAAATTCCCTTTGTTTTGGGGGAAAAACAGAAATTCCACTTATTTAGAGGCAAAAAGGCAAAAGTTCCCCTTATTTTGGAGCAAAAATGAAGAAATTTTCCTTTTTTATGGCAAAAAGGTATGCATTCTTTTTATTTTTGGGCAAAAAAGCAGAAATTCCCCAAATTTTGGGGTAAAAGGCAGAAATTCCACTTATTTTGGGGCAAAATTGCAGAAATTTCTCTTATTTTGGGGCAAAATTGCAGAAATTTCACTTATTTTGGGGCAAAATTACAGAAATTTCACTTATTTCAAGGTAATAAGTCAGAAATTCTCCTTATTTTGGGGCAAAAAAGACAGAAATTCCCTTTGTTTTGGGGGAAAAAGACAGAAATACCACTTATTTACAGGCAAAGAAGTAGAAATTTCGCTTATTTTGGAGAAAAAATGAAGAAATTTCCCTTTTTTATGGCAAAAAGGTATGCATTCTTCTCATTTTTGGGGAAACATGCAGAAATTCCCCATATTTTGGGGCAAAAGGCAGAAATTCCCATTATTTTGGGGCAAAAAGGCACAAATTTAACTTATTTTTAGGCAAAATTGCAGAAATTTCATTTATTTCAGGGCAAAAAGTCAGAAATTCCCCTTATTTTGGGGCAAAAATCAGAAATTTCTTTTATTATGGTACAAAATTGAAGAAATTTTCCTTATTTTGGAACAAAAAGGCAGAAATTCCCCATATTTTGGGGCAAAAGGCAGAAATTCTTCTTATTTTGAGGTAAAATGCAGAAATTCCCCTTATTTAGAGGTAAAATGCAGAAATTCCCCAAATATTGGGGGAAAATGCAGAAATTCCCTTTATTTTTGGGCTAAAAAGAAGAAATTAACCATATTTTGAAGCAAAATTGCAGAAATTCTCATAATTTTCGGGCAAAAAGGCAGAAATTCTTATTTTGGGGCAAAAAGACAGTAAATCTCGTTTTTTCGTGAGCATAAAGTCAGAAGTTTCCCTTATTTTGGGGCAAAATTGCAGAAATTTCCTTTACATTGGGGCAAAATTGCAGAAATTTCCCTTATTTTGAGGCAAAATTGCAGAAATTTCACTTATTTCAGAAAAAAGGCAGAAATTTTCTTATTTTGGGGCAAAAATGCAGAAATTTCTTTTATTTTGGTACAAAATTGCAGAAATTTTTCTTATTTTGGGGCAAAAAGGCAGAAATTCCCCATATTTTGGGGCAAAAAGGAAGACATTCCTGTTATTTTGAGATAAAAAGGCTGAAATTCCCCTTATTTTCGGGCAAAATGTCAGAAATTCCCCTTATTTTGGTGCAAAAAGACAGAAATTTTGTTTATTTCTAGGGAAAAGGCAGAAATTGCACTTATTTTGAGTCAAAAAGGCAGAAAATCCCCATATTTTGGGGCAAAAATGAAGAAATTTCCCGTTTTTATGGCAAAAAGGTAAACATTCCCTTTATTTTCGGGCAAAAAGGCAGAAATTCCCCATATTTTGGGGCAAAAGGCAGAAATTCCCATTATTTTGGGGCAAAAAGGCACAAATTTAACTTATTTTTAGGCAAAATTGCAGAAATTTCATTTATTTCAGTGCAAAAAGTCAGAAATTACCCTTATTTTGGGGCAAAAATCAGAAATTTCTTTTATTATGGTACAAAATTGAAGAAATTTTCCTTATTTTGGAACAAAAAGGCAGAAATTCCCCATATTTTGGGGCAAAAGGCAGAAATTCTTCTTATTTTGAGGTAAAATGCAGAAATTCCCCTTATTTAGAGGTAAAATGCAGAAATTCCCCAAATATTGGGGGAAAATGCAGAAATTCCCTTTATTTTTGGGCTAAAAAGAAGAAATTAACCATATTTTGAAGCAAAATTGCAGAAATTCTCATAATTTTCGGGCAAAAAGTCAGAAATTCTTATTTTGGGGCAAAAAGACAGTAAATCTCATTTTTTCGGGAGCATAAAGTCAGAAATTTCCCTTATTTTGGGGCAAAATTGCAGAAATTTCACTTATTTTGGGGCAAAATTGCAGAAATTTCACTTATTTCAAGGTAATAAGTCAGAAATTCTTCTTATTTTGGGGCAAAAAAGACAGAAATTCCCTTTGTTTGGGGGAAAAAGACAGAAATACCACTTATTTACAGGCAAAGAAGTAGAAATTTCGCTTATTTTGGAGAAAAAATGAAGAAATTTCCCTTTTTTATGGCAAAAAGGTATGCATTATTCTCATTTTCGGGGAAACAGGCAGAAATTCCCCATATTTTGGGGCAAAAGGCAGAAATTTACTTTACATTGGGGCAAAATTGCAGAAATTTAACTTATTTTGAGGTAAAATTGCAGAAATTTCATTTATTTCAGGGCAAAAAGTCAGAAATTCCCCTTATTTTGGGGCAAAAATCAGAAATTTCTTTTATTATGGTACAAAATTGCAGAAATTTTCCTTATTTTGGAACAAAAAGGCAGAAATTTCCCATATTTTGGGGCAAAAAGGAAGAAATTCCTGTTATTTTGAGATAAAAAGGCTGAAATTCCCCTTATTTTCGGGCAAAATGTCAGAAATTCCGCTTATTTTGGTGCAAAAAGACAGAAATTTTGTTTTATTTTTAGGGAAAAGGCAGAAATTGCACTTATTTTGAGTCAAAAAGGCGGAAAATCCCCATATTTTGGGGCAAAAATGAAGAAATTTCCCTTTTTTATGGCAAAAAGGTAAACATTCCCTTTATTTTCGGGCAAAAAGGCAGAAATTCCTTATATTTTGGAGCAAAATTGCAGAAATTCCCCTAATTTTGGAGCAAAAGGCAGAAATTCCCTTTACTTTGGGGCAAAAATCAGAAATTCCCCTTATTTTGGGACAAAATTTCAGAAATTTTCTTTATTTTGGGGCAAAATTGCAGGAATTTACCTTATTTTAGAACAAAATTACAGAAATTTCTCTTATTTGGTGCAAAATTGCAGAAATTTCTCTTATTTTCAGGTAAAAAGTCTGAAATTTTCTTTATTTTGGGCAAAAAGGGAGAAATTCCTTTTATTTTGGGGCAAAAAGGCAGAAATTCCCCTTATTTTGGGGTAAAATTGCAGAAATTTCAAATATTTCAGGGCAAAATGGCAGAAATTCCCCTTATTTTGGGGCAAAAAGATGAAAACCCTAATTTTTGGCATAAATTGAAGAAATTACACTTATTTCGGGACAAAAAGCCAGAAATTCCAATTAATTTCGGGCAAAAAGGCAGAAATGACCCGTATTTTGGAGCAAAATTGCAGAAATTCTCCTAATATTGGTGCAAAAATGCAGAAATTAACTTTATTATGGGGCAAAAAGGCAGAAATTCTCCATATTTTGGTGCAAAAATCAGAAATTTCCCTCATTTTGAGGTAAAATTCTCAAATTCCCCAAATTTTAGGGCAAAAGGCAAAAATTTCCCTTATTTTGGGGCAAATTTGCAGAAATTTTACTTATTTCAGGGTAATAAGTCAGAAATTTTCCTGATTTTGAGGCAAAAAATACAGAAATTCCCTTTGTTTTGGGGGAAAAACAGAAATTCCACTTATTTAGAGGCAAAAAGGCAAAAGTTCCCCTTATTTTGGAGCAAAAATGAAGAAATTTCCCTTTTTATGGCAAAAAGGTATGCATTTTTTTTATTTTTGAGCAAAAAGGCAGAAATTCCCCAAATTTTGGGGCAAAAGGCAGAAATTCCACTTATTTTGGGGCAAAATTGCAGAAATTTCCCTTATTTTGGGGCAAAATTGCAGAAATTTCACTTATTTTGGGGCAAAATTGCAGAAATTTCACTTATTTCAAGGTAATAAGTCAGAAATTCTCCTTATTTTGGGGCAAAAAAGACAGAAATTCCCTTTGTTTTGGGGGAAAAAGACAGAAATTCCACCTATTTACAGGCAAAGAAGCAGAAATTTCGCTTATTTTGGAGAAAAAATGAAAAAATTTCCCTTTTTTATGGCAAAAAGGTATGCATTCTTCTCATTTTCGGGGAAACAGGCAGAAATTCCCTATATTTTGGGGCAAAAGGCAGAAATTCCCATTATTTTGGGGCAAAAAGGCACAAATTTAACTTATTTTTAGGCAAAATTGCAGAAATTTCATTTATTTCAGGGCAAAAAGTCAGAAATTCCCCTTATTTTGGGGCAAAAATCAGAAATTTCTTTTATTATGGTACAAAATTGAAGAAATTTTCCTTATTTTGGAACAAAAAGGCAGAAATTCCCCATATTTTGGGGCAAAAGGCAGAAATTCTTCTTATTTTGAGGTAAAATGCAGAAATTCCCCTTATTTAGAGGTAAAATGCAAAAATTCCCCAAATATTGGGGGAAAATGCAGAAATTCCCTTTATTTTTGGGCTAAAAAGAAGAAATTAACCATATTTTGAAGCAAAATTGCAGAAATTCTCATAATTTTCGGACAAAAAGGCAGAAATTCTTATTTTGGGGCAAAAAGACAGTAAATCTCGTTTTTTCGGGAGCATAAAGTCAGAAATTTCCCTTATTTTGGGGCAAAATTGCAGATATTTCCTTTACATTGGGGCAAAATTGCAGAAATTTCCCTTATTTTGAGGCAAAATTGCAGAAATTTCACTTATTTCAGAAAAAAGGCAGAAATTTTCTTATTTTGGGGCAAAAATGCAGAAATTTCTTTTATTTTGGTACAAAATTGCAGAAATTTTTCTTATTTTGGGGCAAAAAGGCAGAAATTCCTGTTATTTTGAGATAAAAAGGCTGAAATTCCCCTTATTTTCGGGCAAAATGTCAGAAATTCCCCTTATTTTGGTGCAAAAAGACAGAAATTTTGTTTATTTTTAGGGAAAAGGCAGTAATTGCACTTATTTTGAGTCAAAAAGGCGGAAAATCCCCATATTTTGGGGCAAAAATGAAGAAATTTCCCTTTTTTATGGCAAAAAGGTAAACATTCCCTTTATTTTCGGGCAAAAAGGCAGAAATTCCCCATATTTTGGAGCAAAATTGCAGAACTTCCCCTAATTTTGGGGCAAAAGTCAGAAATTCCCTATATTTTGGGGCAAAAATCAGAAATTCCCCTTACCTTGGGGCTAAATTCCAGAAATTTTCTTTATTTTGGAGCAAAATTGCAGGAATTTACCTTGTTTTGGAACATAATTGCAGAAATTTCTCTTATTTGGGGCAAAATTGCAGAAATTTCTCTTATTTTCAGGTAAAAAGTCTGAAATTTCCTTTATTTTGGGCAAAAAGTAAGAAATTCCTCTTATTTTGGGGCAAAATTGCAGAAATTTTCCTTATTTTGTGGCAAAAAGGCAGAAATTCCGTATATTTTGTGGCAAAAAGGCAGAAATTTCCATTATTTTGAGGTAATAAGGTTGAAATTCACATTATTTTTTGGGGCAAAAAGGCAGAAATTCCCCTTATTTTGGGGTAAAATTGCAGAAATTTCAAATATTTCAGGGCAAAATGGCAGAAATTCCACTTATTTTGGAGCAAAAAATGAAATCTCTAATTTTTGGCGAAAATTGAAGAAATTTCACTTATTTCGGGACAAAAAGCCAGAAATTCCATTTAATTTCAGGCAAAAAGGCAGAAATGACCCATATTTGGAGCAAAATTGCAGAAATTCCTTTAATATTGGTGCAAAAATGCAGAAATTCCCTTTATTATGGGGCAAAATTCAGAAATTCTCCATATTTTGGTGCAAAAATCAGAAATTTCCCTTATTTTGAAGTAAAATTCTCAAATTCCCCAAATTTTAGGGCAAAAGGCAAAAATTTCCCTTATTTTGGGGCAAATTTGCAGAAATTTCACTTATTTCAGGGTAATAAGTCAGAAATTTTTCTGATTTTGAGGCAAAAAATACAGAAATTCCCTTTGTTTTGGGGGAAAAACAGAAATTCCACTTATTTAGAGGCAAAAAGGCAAAAGTTCCCCTTATTTTGGAGCAAAAATGAAGAAATTTTCCTTTTTTATGGCAAAAAGGTATGCATTCTTTTTATTTTTGGGCAAAAAAGCAGAAATTCCCCAAATTTTGGGGTAAAAGGCAGAAATTCCACTTATTTTGGGGCAAAATTGCAGAAATTTCTCTTATTTTGGGGCAAAATTGCAGAAATTTCACTTATTTTGGGGCAAAATTGCAGAAATTTCACTTATTTCAAGGTAATAAGTCAGAAATTCTCCTTATTTTGGGGCAAAAAAGACAGAAATTCCCTTTGTTTTGGGGGAAAAAGACAGAAATACCACTTATTTACAGGCAAAGAAGTAGAAATTTCGCTTATTTTGGAGAAAAAATGAAGAAATTTCCCTTTTTTATGGCAAAAAGGTATGCATTCTTCTCATTTTCGGGGAAACAGGCAGAAATTCCCCATATTTTGGGGCAAAAGGCAGAAATTCCCATTATTTTGGGGCAAAAAGGCACAAATTTAACTTATTTTTAGGCAAAATTGCAGAAATTTCATTTATTTCAGGGCAAAAAGTCAGAAATTCCCCTTATTTTGGGGCAAAAATCAGAAATTTCTTTTATTATGGTACAAAATTGAAGAAATTTTCCTTATTTTGGAACAAAAAGGCAGAAATTCCCCATATTTTGGGGCAAAAGGCAGAAATTCTTCTTATTTTGAGGTAAAATGCAGAAATTCCCCTTATTTAGAGGTAAAATGCAGAAATTCCCCAAATATTGGGGGAAAATGCAGAAATTCCCTTTATTTTTGGGCTAAAAAGAAGAAATTAACCATATTTTGAAGCAAAATTGCAGAAATTCTCATAATTTTCGGGCAAAAAGGCAGAAATTCTTATTTTGGGGCAAAAAGACAGTAAATCTCGTTTTTTCGTGAGCATAAAGTCAGAAATTTCCCTTATTTTGGGGCAAAATTGCAGAAATTTCCTTTACATTGGGGCAAAATTGCAGAAATTTCCCTTATTTTGAGGCAAAATTGCAGAAATTTCACTTATTTCAGAAAAAAAGCAGAAATTTTCTTATTTTGGGGCAAAAATGCAGAAATTTCTTTTATTTTGGTACAAAATTGCAGAAATTTTTCTTATTTTGGGGCAAAAAGGCAGAAATTCCCCATATTTTGGGGCAAAAAGGAAGAAATTCCTGTTATTTTGAGATAAAAAGGCTGAAATTCCCCTTATTTTCGGGCAAAATGTCAGAAATTCCCCTTATTTTGGTGCAAAAAGACAGAAATTTTGTTTATTTTTAGGGAAAAGGCAGAAATTGCACTTATTTTGAGCCAAAAAGGCGGAAAATCCCCGTATTTTGGGGCAAAAATGAAGAAATTTCCCTTTTTTATGGCAAAAAGGTAAACATTCCCTTTATTTTCGGGCAAAAAGGCAGAAATTCCCCATATTTTGGGGCAAAAGGCAGAAATTCCCATTATTTTGGGGCAAAAAGGCACAAATTTAACTTATTTTTAGGCAAAATTGCAGAAATTTCATTTATTTCAGGGCAAAAAGTCAGAAATTACCCTTATTTTGGGGCAAAAATCAGAAATTTCTTTTATTATGGTACAAAATTGAAGAAATTTTCCTTATTTTGGAACAAAAAGGCAGAAATTCCCCATATTTTGGGGCAAAAGGCAGAAATTCTTCTTATTTTGAGGTAAAATGCAGAAATTCCCCTTATTTAGAGGTAAAATGCAGAAATTCCCCAAATATTGGGGGAAAATGCAGAAATTCCCTTTATTTTTGGGCTAAAAAGAAGAAATTAACCATATTTTGAAGCAAAATTGCAGAAATTCTCATAATTTTCGGGCAAAAAGGCAGAAATTCTTATTTTGGGGCAAAAAGACAGTAAATCTCGTTTTTTCGGGAGCATAAAGTCAGAAATTTCCCTTATTTTGGGGCAAAATTGCAGAAATTTCACTTATTTTGGGGCAAAATTGCAGAAATTTCACTTATTTCAAGGTAATAAGTCAGAAATTCTCCTTATTTTGGGGCAAAAAAGACAGAAATTCCCTTTGTTTTGGGGGAAAAAGACAGAAATACCACTTATTTACAGGCAAAGAAGTAGAAATTTCGCTTATTTTGGAGAAAAAATGAAGAAATTTCCCTTTTTTATGGCAAAAAGGTATGCATTATTCTCATTTTCGGGGAAACAGGCAGAAATTCCCCATATTTTGGGGAAAAAAGGCAGAAATTTCCTTTACATTGGGGCAAAATGGCAGAAATTTAACTTATTTTGAGGCAAAATTGCAGAAATTTCATTTATTTCAGGGCAAAAAGTCAGAAATTCCCCTTATTTTGGGGCAAAAATCAGAAATTTCTTTTATTATGGTACAAAATTGCAGAAATTTTCCTTATTTTGAAACAAAAAGGCAGAAATTCCCCATATTTTGGGGCAAAAAGGAAGAAATTCCTGTTATTTTGAGATAAAAAGGCTGAAATTCCCCTTATTTTCGGGCAAAATGTCAGAAATTCCCCTTATTTTGGTGCAAAAAGACAGAAAGTTTGTTTATTTTTAGGGAAAAGGCAGAAATTGCACTTATTTTGAGTCAAAAAGGCGGAAAATCCCCATATTTTGGGGCAAAAATGAAGAAATTTCCCTTTTTTATGGCAAAAAGGTAAACATTCCCTTTATTTTCGGGCAAAAAGGCAGAAATTCCCCATATTTTGGAGCAAAATTGCAGAAATTCCCCTAATTTTGGAGCAAAAGGCAGAAATTCCCTTTATTTTGGGGCAAAAATCAGAAATTCCCCTTATTTTGGGACAAAATTTCAGAAATTTTCTTTATTTTGGGGCAAAATTGCAGGAATTTACTTTATTTTAGAACAAAATTACAGAAATTTCTCTTATTTGGTGCAAAATTGCAGAAATTTCTCTTATTTTCAGGTAAAAAGTCTGAAATTTTCTTTATTTTGGGCAAAAAGGGAGAAATTCCTTTTATTTTGGGGCAAAAAGGCAGAAATTCCCCTTATTTTGGGGTAAAATTGCAGAAATTTCAAATATTTCAGGGCAAAATGGCACAAATTCCCCTTATTTTGGGGCAAAAAGATGAAAACCCTAATTTTTGGCATAAATTGAAGAAATTACACTTATTTCGGGACAAAAAGCCAGAAATTCCAATTAATTTCGGGCAAAAAGGCAGAAATGACCCGTATTTTGGAGCAAAATTGCAGAAATTCCCCTAATATTGGTGCAAAAATGCAGAAATTAACTTTATTATGGGGCAAAAAGGCAGAAATTCTCCATATTTTGGTGCAAAAATCAGAAATTTCCCTCATTTTGAGGTAAAATTCTCAAATTCCCCAAATTTTAGGGCAAAAGGCAAAAATTTCCCTTATTTTGGGGCAAATTTGCAGAAATTTTACTTATTTCAGGGTAATAAGTCTGAAATTTTCCTGATTTTGAGGCAAAAATTACAGAAATTCCCTTTGTTTTGGGGGAAAAACAGAAATTCCACTTATTTAGAGGCAAAAAGGCAAAAGTTCCCCTTATTTTGGAGCAAAAATGAAGAAATTTCCCTTTTTTATGGCAAAAAGGTATGCATTTTTTTTATTTTTGGGCAAAAAGGCAGAAATTCCCCAAATTTTGGGGCAAAAGGCAGAAATTCCACTTATTTTGGGGCAAAATTGCAGAAATTTCCCTTATTTTGGGGCAAAATTGCAGAAATTTCACTTATTTTGGGGCAAAATAGCAGAAATTTCACTTATTTCAAGGTAATAAGTCAGAAATTCTCCTTATTTTGGGGCAAAAACGACAGAAATTCCCTTTGTTTTGGGGGAAAAAGACAGAAATTCCACCTATTTACAGGCAAAAAAGCAGAAATTTCGCTTATTTTGGAGAAAAAATGAAAAAATTTCCCTTTTTTATGGCAAAAAGGTATGCATTCTTCTCATTTTCGGGGAAACAGGCAGAAATTCCCCATATTTTGGGGCAAAAGGCAGAAATTCCCATTATTTTGGGGCAAAAAGGCACAAATTTAACTTATTTTTAGGCAAAATTGCAGAAATTTCATTTATTTCAGGGCAAAAAGTCAGAAATTCCCCTTATTTTGGGGCAAAAATCAGAAATTTCTTTTATTATGGTACAAATTTGAAGAAATTTTCCTTATTTTGGAACAAAAAGGCAGAAATTCCCCATATTTTGGGGCAAAAGGCAGAAATTCTTCTTATTTTGAGGTAAAATGCAGAAATTCCCCTTATTTAGAGGTAAAATGCAAAAATTCCCCAAATATTGGGGGAAAATGCAGAAATTCCCTTTATTTTTGGGCTAAAAAGAAGAAATTAACCATATTTTGAAGCAAAATTGCAGAAATTCTCATAATTTTCGGACAAAAAGGCAGAAATTCTTATTTTGGGGCAAAAAGACAGTAAATCTCGTTTTTTCGGGAGCATAAAGTCAGAAATTTCCCTTATTTTGGGGCAAAATTGCAGATATTTCCTTTACATTGGGGCAAAATTGCAGAAATTTCCCTTATTTTGAGGCAAAATTGCAGAAATTTCACTTATTTCAGAAAAAAGGCAGAAATTTTCTTATTTTGGGGCAAAAATGCAGAAATTTCTTTTATTTTGGTACAAAATTGCAGAAATTTTTCTTATTTTGGGGCAAAAAGGCAGAAATTCCTGTTATTTTGAGATAAAAAGGCTGAAATTCCCCTTATTTTCGGGCAAAATGTCAGAAATTCCCCTTATTTTGGTGCAAAAAACAGAAATTTTGTTTATTTTTAGGGAAAAGGCAGTAATTGCACTTATTTTGTGTCAAAAAGGCGGAAAATCCCCATATTTTGGGGCAAAAATGAAGAAATTTCCCTTTTTTATGGCAAAAAGCGGGCAAAAAGGCAGAAATTCCCCATATTTTGGAGCAAAATTGCAGAACTTCCCCTAATTTTGGGGCAAAAGTCAGAAATTCCCTATATTTTGGGGCAAAAATCAGAAATTCCCCTTACTTTGGGGCTAAATTCCAGAAATTTTCTTTATTTTGGAGCAAAATTGCAGGAATTTACCTTGTTTTGGAACATAATTGCAGAAATTTCTCTTATTTGGGGCAAAATTGCAGAAATTTCTCTTATTTTCAGGTAAAAAGTCTGAAATTTCCTTTATTTTGGGCAAAAAGTAAGAAATTCCTCTTATTTTGGGGCAAAATTGCAGAAATTTTCCTTATTTTGTGGCAAAAAGGCAGAAATTCCGTATATTTTGTGGCAAAAAGGCAGAAATTTCCTTTATTTTGAGGTAATAAGGTTGAAATTCACATTATTTTTTGGGGCAAAAAGGCAGAAATTCCCCTTATTTTGGGGTAAAATTGCAGAAATTTCAAATATTTCAGGGCAAAATGGCAGAAATTCCACTTATTTTGGAGCAAAAAATGAAATCCCTAATTTTTGGCGAAAATTGAAGAAATTTCACTTATTTCGGGACAAAAAGCCAGAAATTCCATTTAATTTCAGGCAAAAAGGCAGAAATGACCCATATTTGGAGCAAAATTGCAGAAATTCCTTTAATATTGGTGCAAAAATGCAGAAATTCCCTTTATTATGGGGCAAAATTCAGAAATTCTCCATATTTTGGTGCAAAAATCAGAAATTTCCCTTATTTTGAAGTAAAATTCTCAAATTCCCCAAATTTTAGGGCAAAAGGCAAAAATTTCCCTTATTTTGGGGCAAATTTGCAGAAATTTCACTTATTTCAGGGTAATAAGTCAGAAATTTTTCTGATTTTGAGGCAAAAAATACAGAAATTCCCTTTGTTTTGGGGGAAAAACAGAAATTCCACTTATTTAGAGGCAAAAAGGCAAAAGTTCCCCTTATTTTGGAGCAAAAATGAAGAAATTTTCCTTTTTTATGGCAAAAAGGTATGCATTCTTTTTATTTTTGGGCAAAAAAGCAGAAATTCCCCAAATTTTGGGGTAAAAGGCAGAAATTCCACTTATTTTGGGGCAAAATTGCAGAAATTTCTCTTATTTTGCGGCAAAATTGCAGAAATTTCACTTATTTTGGGGCAAAATTGCAGAAATTTCACTTATTTCAAGGTAATAAGTCAGAAATTCTCCTTATTTTGGGGCAAAAAAGACAGAAATTCCCTTTGTTTTGGGGGAAAAAGACAGAAATACCACTTATTTACAGGCAAAGAAGTAGAAATTTCGCTTATTTTGGAGAAAAAATGAAGAAATTTCCCTTTTTTATGGCAAAAAGGTATGCATTCTTCTCATTTTCGGGGAAACAGGCAGAAATTCCCCATATTTTGGGGCAAAAGGCAGAAATTCCCATTATTTTGGGGCAAAAAGGCACAAATTTAACTTATTTTTAGGCAAAATTGCAGAAATTTCATTTATTTCAGGGCAAAAAGTCAGAAATTACCCTTATTTTGGGGCAAAAATCAGAAATTTCTTTTATTATGGTACAAAATTGAAGAAATTTTCCTTATTTTGGAACAAAAAGGCAGAAATTCCCCTTATTTTGAGGCAAAAGGCAGAAATTCTTCTTATTTGAGGTAAAATGCAGAAATTCCCCTTATTTAGAGGTAAAATGCAGAAATTCCCCAAATATTGGGGGAAAATGCAGAAATTCCCTTTATTTTTAGGCTAAAAAGAAGAAATTAACCATATTTTGAAGCAAAATTGCAGAAATTCTCATAATTTTCGGGCAAAAAGGCAGAAATTCTTATTTTGGGGCAAAAAGACAGTAAATCTCGTTTTTTCGGGAGCATAAAGTCAGAAATTTCCCTTATTTTGGGGCAAAATTGCAGAAATTTCACTTATTTTGGGGCAAAATTGCAGAAATTTCACTTATTTCAAGGTAATAAGTCAGAAATTCTCCTTATTTTGGGGCAAAAAAGACAGAAATTCCCTTTGTTTTGGGGGAAAAAGACAGAAATACCACTTATTTACAGGCAAAGAAGTAGAAATTTCGCTTATTTTGGAGAAAAAATGAAGAAATTTCCCTTTTTTATGGCAAAAAGGTATGCATTATTCTCATTTTCGGGGAAACAGGCAGAAATTCCCCATATTTTGGGGCAAAAGGCAGAAATTTCCTTTACATTGGGGCAAAATGGCAGAAATTTAACTTATTTTGAGGCAAAATTGCAGAAATTTCATTTATTTCAGGGCAAAAAGTCAGAAATTCCCCTTATTTTGGGGCAAAAATCAGAAATTTCTTTTATTATGGTACAAAATTGAAGAAATTTTCCTTATTTTGGAACAAAAAGGCAGAAATTCCCCATATTTTGGGGCAAAAGTCAGAAATTCTTCTTATTTTGAGGTAAAATGCAGAAATTCCCCTTATTTAGAGGTAAAATGCAAAAATTCCCCAAATATTGGGGGAAAATGCAGAAATTCCCTTTATTTTTGGGCTAAAAAGAAGAAATTAACCATATTTTGAAGCAAAATTGCAGAAATTCTCATAATTTTCGGGCAAAAAGGCAGAAATTCTTATTTTGGGGCAAAAAGACAGTAAATCTCGTTTTTTCGTGAGCATAAAGTCAGAAATTTCCCTTATTTTGGGGCAAAATTGCAGAAATTTCCTTTACATTGGGGCAAAATTGCAGAAATTTCCCTTATTTTGAGGCAAAATTGCAGAAATTTCACTTATTTCAGAAAAAAGGCAGAAATTTTCTTATTTTGGGGCAAAAATGCAGAAATTTCTTTTATTTTGGTACAAAATTGCAGAAATTTTTCTTATTTTGGGGCAAAAAAGCAGAAATTCCCCATATTTTGGGGCAAAAAGGAAGACATTCCTGTTATTTTGAGATAAAAAGGCTGAAATTCCCTTTATTTTCGGGCAAAATGTCAAAAATTCCCCTTATTTTGGTGCAAAAAGACAGAAATTTTGTTTATTTTTAGGGAAAAGGCAGAAATTGCATTTATTTTGAGTCAAAAAGGCGGAAAATCCCCGTATTTTGGGGCAAAAATGAAGAAATTTCCCTTTTTTATGGCAAAAAGGTAAACATTCCCTTTATTTTCGGGCAAAAAGGCAGAAATTCCCCATATTTTGGGGCAAAAGGCAGAAATTCCCATTATTTTGGGGCAAAAAGGCACAAATTTAACTTATTTTTAGGCAAAATTGCAGAAATTTCATTTATTTCAGGGCAAAAAGTCAGAAATTCCCCTTATTTTGGGGCAAAAATCAGAAATTTCTTTTATTATGGTACAAAATTGAAGAAATTTTCCTTATTTTGGAACAAAAAGGCAGAAATTCCCCATATTTTGGGGCAAAAGGCAGAAATTCTTCTTATTTTGAGGTAAAATGCAGAAATTCCCCTTATTTAGAGGTAAAATGCAGAAATTCCCCAAATATTGGGGGAAAATGCAGAAATTCCCTTTATTTTTGGGCTAAAAAGAAGAAATTAACCATATTTTGAAGCAAAATTGCAGAAATTCTCATAATTTTCGGGCAAAAAGGCAGAAATTCTTATTTTGGGGCAAAAAGACAGGAAATCTCGTTTTTTCGGGAGCATAAAGTCAGAAATTTCCCTTATTTTGGGGCAAAATGCAGAAATTTCACTTATTTTGGGGCAAAATTGCAGAAATTTCACTTATTTCAAGGTAATAAGTCAGAAATTCTCCTTATTTTGGGGCAAAAAAGACAGAAATTCCCTTTGTTTTGGGGGAAAAAGACAGAAATACCACTTATTTACAGGCAAAGAAGTAGAAATTTCGCTTATTTTGGAGAAAAAATGAAGAAATTTCCCTTTTTTATGGCAAAAAGGTATGCATTATTCTCATTTTCGGGGAAACAGGCAGAAATTCCCCATATTTTGGGGCAAAAGGCAGAAATTTCCTTTACATTGGGGCAAAATTGCAGAAATTTAACTTATTTTGAGGCAAAATTGCAGAAATTTCATTTATTTCAGGGCAAAAAGTCAGAAATTCCCCTTATTTTGGGGCAAAAATCAGAAATTTCTTTTATTATGGTACAAAATTGCAGAAATTTTCCTTATTTTGGAACAAAAAGGCAGAAATTCCCCATATTTTGGGGCAAAAAGGAAGAAATTCCTGTTATTTTGAGATAAAAAGGCTGAAATTCCCCTTATTTTCGGGCAAAATGTCAGAAATTCCCCTTATTTTGGTGAAAAAAGACAGAAATTTTGTTTATTTTTAGGGAAAAGGCAGAAATTGCACTTATTTTGAGTCAAAAAGGCGGAAAATCCCCATATTTTGGGGCAAAAATGAAGAAATTTCCCTTTTTTATGGCAAAAAGGTAAACATTCCCTTTATTTTCGGGCAAAAAGGCAGAAATTCCCCATATTTTGGAGCAAAATTGCAGAAATTCCCCTAATTTTGGAGCAAAAGGCAGAAATTCCCTATATTTTGGGGCAAAAATCAGAAATTCCCCTTATTTTGGGACAAAATTTCAGAAATTTTCTTTATTTTGGGGCAAAATTGCAGGAATTTACTTTATTTTAGAACAAAATTACAGAAATTTCTCTTATTTGGTGCAAAATTGCAGAAATTTCTCTTATTTTCAGGTAAAAAGTCTGAAATTTTCTTTATTTTGGGCAAAAAGGGAGAAATTCCTTTTATTTTGGGGCAAAAAGGCAGAAATTCCCCTTATTTTGGGGTAAAATTGCAGAAATTTCAAATATTTCAGGGCAAAATTGCAGAAATTCCCCTTATTTTGGGGCAAAAAGATGAAAACCCTAATTTTTGGCATAAATTGAAGAAATTACACTTATTTCGGGACAAAAAGCCAGAAATTCCAATTAATTTCGGGCAAAAAGGCAGAAATGACCCGTATTTTGGAGCAAAATTGCAGAAATTCCCCTAATATTGGTGCAAAAATGCAGAAATTAACTTTATTATGGGGCAAAGGCAGAAATTCTCCATATTTTGGTGCAAAAATCAGAAATTTCCCTCATTTTGAGGTAAAATTCTCAAATTCCCCAAATTTTAGGGCAAAAGGCAAAAATTTCCCTTATTTTGGGGCAAATTTGCAGAAATTTTACTTATTTCAGGGTAATAAGTCTGAAATTTTCCTGATTTTGAGGCAAAAAATACAGAAATTCCCTTTGTTTTGGGGGAAAAACAGAAATTCCACTTATTTAGAGGCAAAAAGGCAAAAGTTCCCCTTATTTTGGAGCAAAAATGAAGAAATTTCCCTTTTTTATGGCAAAAAGGTATGCATTTTTTTTATTTTTGGGCAAAAAGGCAGAAATTCCCCAAATTTTGGGGCAAAAGGCAGAAATTCCACTTATTTTGGGGCAAAATTGCAGAAATTTCCCTTATTTTGGGGCAAAATTGCAGAAATTTCACTTATTTTGGGGCAAAATTGCAGAAATTTCACTTATTTCAAGGTAATAAGTCAGAAATTCTCCTTATTTTGGGGCAAAAAAGACAGAAATTCCCTTTGTTTTGGGGGAAAAAGACAGAAATTCCACCTATTTACAGGCAAAGATGCAGAAATTTCGCTTATTTTGGAGAAAAAATGAAAAAATTTCCCTTTTTTATGGCAAAAAGGTATGCATTCTTCTCATTTTAGGGGAAACAGGCAGAAATTCCCCATATTTTGGGGCAAAAGGCAGAAATTCCCATTATTTTGGGGCAAAAAGGCACAAATTTAACTTATTTTTAGGCAAAATTGCAGAAATTTCATTTATTTCAGGGCAAAAAGTCAGAAATTCCCCTTATTTTGGGGCAAAAATCAGAAATTTCTTTTATTATGGTACAAAATTGAAGAAATTTTCCTTATTTTGGAACAAAAAGGCAGAAATTCCCCATATTTTGGGGCAAAAGGCAGAAATTCTTCTTATTTTGAGGTAAAATGCAGAAATTCCCCTTATTTAGAGGTAAAATGCAAAAATTCCCCAAATATTGGGGGAAAATGCAGAAATTCCCTTTATTTTTGGGCTAAAAAGAAGAAATTAACCATATTTTGAAGCAAAATTGCAGAAATTCTCATAATTTTCGGACAAAAAGGCAGAAATTCTTATTTTGGGGCAAAAAGACAGTAAATCTCGTTTTTTCGCGAGCATAAAGTCAGAAATTTCCCTTATTTTGGGGCAAAATTGCAGATATTTCTTTACATTGGGGCAAAATTGCAGAAATTTCCCTTATTTTGAGGCAAAATTGCAGAAATTTCACTTATTTCAGAAAAAAGGCAGAAATTTTCTTATTTTGGGGCAAAAATGCAGAAATTTCTTTTATTTTGGTACAAAATTGCAGAAATTTTTCTTATTTTGGGGCAAAAAGGCAGAAATTCCTGTTATTTTGAGATAAAAAGGCTGAAATTCCCCTTATTTTCGGGCACAATGTCAGAAATTCCCCTTATTTTGGTGCAAAAAACAGAAATTTTGTTTATTTTTAGGGAAAAGGCAGTAATTGCACTTATTTTGTGTCAAAAAGGCAGAAAATCCCCATATTTTGGGGCAAAAATTAAGAAATTTCCCTTTTTTATGGCAAAAAGCGGGCAAAAAGGCAGAAATTCCCCATATTTTGGAGCAAAATTGCAGAACTTCCCCTAATTTTGGGGCAAAAGTCAGAAATTCCCTATATTTTGGGGCAAAAATCAGAAATTCCCCTTACTTTGGGGCTAAATTCCAGAAATTTTCTTTATTTTGGAGCAAAATTGCAGGAATTTACCTTGTTTTGGAACATAATTGCAGAAATTTCTCTTATTTGGGGCAAAATTGCAGAAATTTCTCTTATTTTCAGGTAAAAAGTCTGAAATTTCCTTTATTTTGGGCAAAAAGTAAGAAATTCCTCTTATTTTGGGGCAAAATTGCAGAAATTTTCCTTATTTTTTGGCAAAAAGGCAGAAATTCCGTATATTTTGTGGCAAAAAGGCAGAAATTTCCTTTATTTTGAGGTAATAAGGTTGAAATTCACATTATTTTTTGGGGCAAAAAGGCAGAAATTCCCCTTATTTTGGGGTAAAATTGCAGAAATTTCAAATATTTCAGGGCAAAATGGCAGAAATTCCACTTATTTTGGAGCAAAAAATGAAATCCCTAATTTGGCGAAAATTGAAGAAATTTCACTTATTTCGGGACAAAAAGCCAGAAATTCCATTTAATTTCAGGCAAAAAGGCAGAAATGACCCATATTTGGAGCAAAATTGCAGAAATTCCTTTAATATTGGTGCAAAAATGCAGAAATTCCCTTTATTATGGGGCAAAATTCAGAAATTCTCCATATTTTGGTGCAAAAATCAGAAATTTCCCTTATTTTGAAGTAAAATTCTCAAATTCCCCAAATTTTAGGGCAAAAGGCAAAAATTTCCCTTATTTTGGGGCAAATTTGCAGAAATTTCACTTATTTCAGGGTAATAAGTCAGAAATTTTTCTGATTTTGAGGCAAAAAATACAGAAATTCCCTTTGTTTTGGGGGAAAAACAGAAATTCCACTTATTTAGAGGCAAAAAGGCAAAAGTTCCCCTTATTTTGGAGCAAAAATGAAGAAATTTTCCTTTTTTATGGCAAAAAGGTATGCATTCTTTTTATTTTTGGGCAAAAAAGCAGAAATTCCCCAAATTTTGGGGTAAAAGGCAGAAATTCCACTTATTTTGGGGCAAAATTGCAGAAATTTCTCTTATTTTGGGGCAAAATTGCAGAAATTTCACTTATTTTGGGGCAAAATTGCAGAAATTTCACTTATTTCAAGGTAATAAGTCAGAAATTCTCCTTATTTTGGGGCAAAAAAGACAGAAATTCTCTTTGTTTTGGGGGAAAAAGACAGAAATACCACTTATTTACAGGCAAAGAAGTAGAAATTTCGCTTATTTTGGAGAAAAAATGAAGAAATTTCCCTTTTTTATGGCAAAAAGGTATGCATTCTTCTCATTTTCGGGGAAACAGGCAGAAATTCCCCATATTTTGGGGCAAAAGGCAGAAATTCCCATTATTTTGGGGCAAAAAGGCACAAATTTAACTTATTTTTAGGCAAAATTGCAGAAATTTCATTTATTTCAGGGCAAAAAGTCAGAAATTACCCTTATTTTGGGGCAAAAATCAGAAATTTCTTTTATTATGGTACAAAATTGAAGAAATTTTCCTTATTTTGGAACAAAAAGGCAGAAATTCCCCATATTTTGGGGCAAAAGGCAGAAATTCTTCTTATTTTGAGGTAAAATGCAGAAATTCCCCTTATTTAGAGGTAAAATGCAGAAATTCCCCAAATATTGGGGGAAAATGCAGAAATTCCCTTTATTTTTGGGCTAAAAAGAAGAAATTAACCATATTTTGAAGCAAAATTGCAGAAATTCTCATAATTTTCGGGCAAAAAGGCAGAAATTCTTATTTTGGGGCAAAAAGACAGTAAATCTCGTTTTTTCGGGAGCATAAAGTCAGAAATTTCCCTTATTTTGGGGCAAAATTGCAGAAATTTCACTTATTTTGGGGCAAAATTGCAGAAATTTCACTTATTTCAAGGTAATAAGTCAGAAATTCTCCTTATTTTGGGGCAAAAAAGACAGAAATTCCCTTTGTTTTGGGGGAAAAAGACAGAAATACCACTTATTTACAGGCAAAGAAGTAGAAATTTCGCTTATTTTGGAGAAAAAATGAAGAAATTTTCCTTTTTTATGGCAAAAAGGTATGCATTATTCTCATTTTCGGGGAAACAGGCAGAAATTCCCCATATTTTGGGGCAAAAGGCAGAAATTTCCTTTACATTGGGGCAAAATTACAGAAATTTAACTTATTTTGAGGCAAAATTGCAGAAATTTCATTTATTTCAGGGCAAAAAGTCAGAAATTCCCCTTATTTTGGGGCAAAAATCAGAAATTTCTTTTATTATGGTACAAAATTGCAGAAATTTTCCTTATTTTGTAACAAAAAGGCAGAAATTCCCCATATTTTGGGGCAAAAAGGAAGAAATTCCTGTTATTTTGAGATAAAAAGGCTGAAATTCCCCTTATTTTCGGGCAAAATGTCAGAAATTCCCCTTATTTTGGTGCAAAAAGACAGAAATTTTGTTTATTTTTAGGGAAAAGGCAGAAATTGCACTTATTTTGAGTCAAAAAGGCGGAAAATCCCCATATTTTGGGGCAAAAATGAAGAAATTTCCCTTTTTTATGGCAAAAAGGTAAACATTCCCTTTATTTTCGGGCAAAAAGGCAGAAATTCCCCATATTTTGGAGCAAAATTGCAGAAATTCCCCTAATTTTGGAGCAAAAGGCAGAAATTCCCTTTATTTTGGGGCAAAAATCAGAAATTCCCCTTATTTTGGGACAAAATTTCAGAATTTTTCTTTATTTTGGGGCAAAATTGCCGGAATTTACCTTATTTTAGAACAAAATTACAGAAATTTCTCTTATTTGGTGCAAAATTGCAGAAATTTCTCTTATTTTCAGGTAAAAAGTCTGAAATTTTCTTTATTTTGGGCAAAAAGGGAGAAATTCCTTTTATTTTGGGGCAAAAAGGCAGAAATTCCCCTTATTTTGGGGTAAAATTGCAGAAATTTCAAATATTTCAGGGCAAAATGGCAGAAATTCCCCTTCTTTTTGGGCAAAAAGATGAAAACCCTAATTTTTGGCATAAATTGAAGAAATTACACTTATTTCGGGACAAAAAGCCAGAAATTCCAATTAATTTCGGGCAAAAAGGCAGAAATGACCTGTATTTTGGAGCAAAATTGCAGAAATTCCCCTAATATTGGTGCAAAAATGCAGAAATTAACTTTATTATGGGGCAAAAAGGCAGAAATTCTCCATATTTTGGTGGAAAAATCAGAAATTTCCCTCATTTTGAGGTAAAATTCTCAAATTTCCCAAATTTTAGGGCAAAAGGCAAAAATTTCCCTTATTTTGGGGCAAATTTGCAGAAATTTTACTTATTTCAGGGTAATAAGTCAGAAATTTTCCTGATTTTGAGGCAAAAAATACAGAAATTCCCTTTGTTTTGGGGGAAAAACAGAAATTCCACTTATTTAGAGGCAAAAAGGCAAAAGTTCCCCTTATTTTGGAGCAAAAATGAAGAAATTTCCCTTTTTTATGGCAAAAAGGTATGCATTTTTTTTATTTTTGGGCAAAAAGGCAGAAATTCCCCAAATTTTGGGGCAAAAGGCAGAAATTCCACTTATTTTGGGGCAAAATTGCAGAAATTTCCCTTATTTTGGGGCAAAATTGAAGAAATTTCACTTATTTTGGGGCAAAATTGCAGAAATTTCACTTATTTCAAGGTAATAAGTCAGAAATTCTCCTTATTTTGGGGCAAAAAAGACAGAAATTCCCTTTGTTTTGGGGGAAAAAGACAGAAATTCCACCTATTTACAGGCAAAGAAGCAGAAATTTCGCTTATTTTGGAGAAAAAATGAAAAAAATTTCCCTTTTTTATGGCAAAAAAGTATGCATTCTTCTCATTTTCGGGGAAACAGGCAGAAATTCGCCATATTTTGGGGCAAAAGGCAGAAATTCCCATTATTTTGGGGCAAAAAGGCACAAATTTAACTTATTTTTAGGCAACATTGTAGAAATTTCATTTATTTCAGGGCAAAAAGTCAGAAATTCCCCTTATTTTGGGGCAAAAATCAGAAATTTCTTTTATTATGGTACAAAATTGAAGAAATTTTCCTTATTTTGGAACAAAAAGGCAGAAATTCCCCATATTTTGGGGCAAAAGGCAGAAATTCTTCTTATTTTGAGGTAAAATGCAGAAATTCCCCTTATTTAGAGGTAAAATGCAAAAATTCCCCAAATATTGGGGGAAAATGCAGAAATTCCCTTTATTTTTGGACTAAAAAGAAGAAATTAACCATATTTTGAAGCAAAATTGCAGAAATTCTCATAATTTTCGGACAAAAAGGCAGAAATTCTTATTTTGGGGCAAAAAGACAGTATATCTCGTTTTTTCGGGAGCATAAAGTCAGAAATTTCCCTTATTTTGGGGCAAAATTGCAGATATTTCCTTTACATTGGGGCAAAATTGCAGAAATTTCCCTTATTTTGAGGCAAAATTGCAGAAATTTCACTTATTTCAGAAAAAAGGCAGAAATTTTCTTATTTTGGGGCAAAAATGCAGAAATTTCTTTTATTTTGGTACAAAATTGCAGAAATTTTTCTTATTTTGGGGCAAAAAGGCAGAAATTCCCCATATTTTGGGGCAAAAAGGAAGAAATTCCTGTTATTTTGAGATAAAAAGGCTGAAATTCCCCTTATTTTCGGGCAAAATGTTAGAAATTCCCCTTATTTTGGTGCAAAAAGACAGAAATTTTGTTTATTTTTAGGGAAAAGGCAGTAATTGCACTTATTTTGAGTCAAAAAGGCGGAAAATCCCCATATTTTGGGGCAAAAATGAAGAAATTTCCCTTTTTTATGGCAAAAAGGTAAACATTCCCTTTATTTTCGGGCAAAAAGGCAGAAATTCCCCATATTTTGGAGCAAAATTGCAGAAATTCCCCTAATTTTGGAGCAAAAGGCAGAAATTCCCTTTATTTTGGGGCAAAAATCAGAAATTCCCCTTATTTTGGGACAAAATTTCAGAAATTTTCTTTATTTTGGGGCAAAATTGCAGGAATTTACCTTATTTTGGAACAAAATTACAGAAATTTCTCTTATTTGGTGCAAAATTGCAGAAATTTCTCTTATTTTCAGGTAAAAATCTGAAATTTTCTTTATTTAGGGCAAAAAGGCAGAAATTCCCCTTATTTTGGGGTAAATTGCAGAAATTTCAAATATTTCAGGGCAAAATGTCAGAAATTCCCCTTATTTTGGGGCAAAAAGATGAAAAACCTAATTTTTAGCGAAAATTGAAGAAATTACACTTATTTCGGGACAAAAAGCCAGAAATTCCAATTAATTTCGGGCAAAAAGGCAGAAATGACCCGTATTTTGGAGCAAAATTGCAGAAATTCCCCTAATATTGGTGCAAAAATGCAGAAATTAACTTTATTATGGGGCAAAAAGGCAGAAATTCTCCATATTTTGGTGCAAAAATCAGAAATTTCCCTCATTTTGAGGTAAAATTCTCAAATTCCCCAAATTTTAGGGCAAAAGGCAAAAATTTCCCTTATTTTGGGGCAAATTTGCAGAAATTTTACTTATTTCAGGGTAATAAGTCAGAAATTTTCCTTATTTTGAGGCAAAAAATACAGAAATTCCTTTTGTTTTGGAGGAAAAACAGAAATTCCACTTATTTAGAGGCAAAAAGGCAAAAGTTCCCCTTATTTTGGAGCAAAAATGAAGAAATTTCCCTTTTTTATGGCAAAAAGGTATGCATTCTTTTTATTTTTGGGCAAAAATGCAGAAATTCCCCAAATTTTGGGGCAAAAGGCAGAAATTCCACTTATTTTGGGGCAAAATTGCAGAAATTTCCCTTATTTTGGGGCAAAATTGCAGAAATTTCACTTATTTTGGGGCAAAATTACAGAAATTTCACTTATTTCAAGGTAATAAGTCAGAAATTCTCCTTATTTTGGGGCAAAAAAGACAGAAATTCCCTTTGTTTTGGGGGAAAAAGACAGAAATTCCACTTATTTACAGGCAAAGAAGCAGAAATTTCGCTTATTTTGGAGAAAAAATGAAAAAATTTCCCTTTTTTATGGCAAAAAGGTATGCATTCTTCTCATTTTCGGGGAAACAGGCAGAAATTCCCCATATTTTGGGGCAAAAGGCAGAAATTCTTCTTATTTTGAGGTAAAATGCAGAAATTCCCCTTATTTAGAGGTAAAATTCAGAAATTCCCCAAATATTGGGGGAAAATGCAGAAATTCCCTTTATTTTTGGGCTAAAAAGAAGAAATTAACCATATTTTGAAGCAAAATTGCAGAAATTCTCATAATTTTCGGGCAAAAAGGCAGAAATTCTTATATTGGGGCAAAAAGACAGTAAATCTCGTTTTTTCGTGAGCATAAAGTCAGAAATTTCCCTTATTTTGGGGCAAAATTGCAGAAATTTCCTTTACATTGCGGCAAAATTGCAGAAATTTCCCTTATTTTGAGGCAAAATTGCAGAAATTTCACTTATTTCAGAAAAAAGGCAGAAATTTTCTTATTTTGGGGCAAAAATGCAGAAATTTCTTTTATTTTGGTACAAAATTGCAGAAATTTTTCTTATTTTGGGGCAAAAAGGCAGAAATTCCCCATATTTTGGGGCAAAAAAGAAGAAATTCCTGTTATTTTGAGATAAAAAGGCTGAAATTCCCCTTATTTTCGGGCAAAATGTCAGAAATTCCCCTTATTTTGGTGAAAAAAGACAAAAATTTTGTTTATTTTTAGGGAAAAGGCAGAAATTGCACTTATTTTGAGTCAAAAAGGCGGAAAATCCCCATATTTTGGGGCAAAAATGAAGAAATTTCCCTTTTTTATGGCAAAAAGGTAAACATTCCCTTTATTTTCGGGCAAAAAGGCAGAAATTCCCCATATTTTGGGGCAAAAGGCACAAATTCCCATTATTTTGGGGCAAAAAGGCACAAATTTAACTTATTTTTAGGCAAAATTGCAGAAATTTCATTTATTTCAGGGCAAAAAGTCAGAAATTACCCTTATTTTGGGGCAAAAATCAGAAATTTCTTTTATTATGGTACAAAATTGAAGAAATTTTCCTTATTTTGGAACAAAAAGGCAGAAATTCCCCATATTTTGGGGCAAAAGGCAGAAATTCTTTTTATTTTGAGGTAAAATGCAGAAATTCCCCTTATTTAGAGGTAAAATGCAGAAATTCCCCAAATATTGGGGGAAAATGCAGAAATTCCCTTTATTTTTGGGCTAAAAAGAAGAAATTAACCATATTTTGAAGCAAAATTGCAGAAATTCTCATAATTTTCGGGCAAAAAGGCAGAAATTCTTATTTTGGGGCAAAAAGACAGTAAATCTCGTTTTTTCGGGAGCATAAAGTCAGAAATTTCCCTTATTTTGGGGCAAAATTGCAGAAATTTCACTTATTTTGGGGCAAAATTGCAGAAATTTCACTTATTTCAAGGTAATAAGTCAGAAATTCTCCTTATTTTGGAGCAAAAAAGACAGAAATTCCCTTTGTTTTGGGGGAAAAAGACAGAAATACCACTTATTTACAGGCAAAGAAGTAGAAATTTCGCTTATTTTGGAGAAAAAATGAAGAAATTTCCCTTTTTTATGGCAAAAAGGTATGCATTCTTCTCATTTTCGGGGAAACAGGCAGAAATTCCCCATATTTTGGGGCAAAAGGCAGAAATTCCCATTATTTTGGGGCAAAAAGGCACAAATTTAACTTATTTTTAGGCAAAATTGCAGAAATTTCATTTATTTCAGGGCAAAAAGTCAGAAATTCCCCTTATTTTGGGGCAAAAATCAGAAATTTCTTTTATTATGGTACAAAATTGAAGAAATTTTCCTTATTTTGGAACAAAAAGGCAGAAATTCCCCATATTTTGGGGCAAAAGGCAGAAATTCTTCTTATTTTGAGGTAAAATGCAGAAATTCCCCTTATTTAGAGGTAAAATGCAGAAATTCCCCAAATATTGGGCAAAATGCAGAAATTCCCTTTATTTTTGGGCTAAAAAGAAGAAATTAACCATATTTTGAAGCAAAATTGCAGAAATTCTCATAATTTTCGGGCAAAAAGGCAGAAATTCCTATTTTGGGGCAAAAAGACAGTAAATCTCGTTTTTTCGTGAGCATAAAGTCAGAAATTTCCCTTATTTTGAGGCAAAATTGCAGAAATATCCTTTACATTGGGGCAAAATTGCAGAAATTTCCCTTATTTTGAGGCAAAATTGCAGAAATTTCACTTATTTCAGAAAAAAGGCAGAAATTTTCTTATTTTGGGGCAAAAATGCAGAAATTTCTTTTATTTTGGTACAAAATTGCAGAAATTTTTCTTATTTTGGGGCAAAAAGGCAGAAATTCCCCATATTTTGGGGCAAAAAGGAAGAAATTCCTGTTATTTTGAGATAAAAAGGCTGAAATTCCCCTTATTTTCGGGCAAAATGTCAGAAATTCCCCTTATTTTGGTGCAAAAAGACAGAAATTTTGTTTATTTTTAGGGAAAAGGCAGAAATTGCACTTATTTTGAGTCAAAAAGGCGGAAAATCCCCATATTTTGGGGCAAAAATGAAGAAATTTCCCTTTTTTATGGCAAAAAGGTAAACATTCCCTTAATTTTCGGGCAAAAAGGCAGAAATTCCCCATATTTTGGAGCAAAATTGCAGAAATTCCCCTAATTTTGGAGCAAAAGGCAGAAATTCCCTTTATTTTGGGGCAAAAATCAGAAATTCCTTTTATTTTGGGACAAAATTTCAGAAATTTTCTTTATTTTGGGGCAAAATTGCAGGAATTTACCTTATTTTAGAACAAAATTACAGAAATTTCTCTTATTTGGTGCAAAATTGCAGAAATTTCTCTTATTTTCAGGTAAAAAGTCTGAAATTTTCTTTATTTTGGGCAAAAAGGGAGATATTCCTTTTATTTTGGGGCAAAAAGGCAGAAATTCCCCTTATTTTGGGGTAAAATTGCAGAAATTTCAAATATTTCAGGGCAAAATGGCAGAAATTCCCCTTCTTTTTGGGCAAAAAGATGAAAACCCTAATTTTTGGCATAAATTGAAGAAATTACACTTATTTCGGGACAAAAAGCCAGAAATTCCAATTAATTTTGGGCAAAAAGGCAGAAATGACCCGTATTTTGGAGCAAAATTGCAGAAATTCCCCTAATATTGGTGCAAAAATGCAGAAATTAACTTTATTATGGGGCAAAAAGGCAGAAATTCTCCATATTTTGGTGCAAAAATCAGAAATTTCCCTCATTTTGAGGTAAAATTCACAAATTCCCCAAATTTTAGGGCAAAAGGCAAAAATTTCCCTTATTTTGGGGCAAATTTGCAGAAATTTTACTTATTTCAGGGTAATAAGTCAGAAATTTTCCTGATTTTGAGGCAAAAAATACAGAAATTCCCTTTGTTTTGGGGGAAAAACAGAAATTCCACTTATTTAGAGGCAAAAAGGCAAAAGTTCCCCTTATTTTGGAGCAAAAATGAAGAAATATCCCTTTTTTATGGCAAAAAGGTATGCATTTTTTTTATTTTTGGGCAAAAAGGCAGAAATTCCCCAAATTTTGGGGCAAAAGGCAGAAATTCCACTTATTTTGGGGCAAAATTGCAGAAATTTCCCTTATTTTGGGGCAAAATTGCAGAAATTTCACTTATTTTGGGGCAAAATTGCAGAAATTTCACTTATTTCAAGGTAATAAGTCAGAAATTCTCCTTATTTTGGGGCAAAAAAGACAGAAATTCCCTTTGTTTTGGGGGAAAAAGACAGAAATACCACTTATTTACAGGCAAAGAAGTAGAAATTTCGCTTATTTTGGAGAAAAAATGAAGAAATTTCCCTTTTTTATGGCAAAAAGGTATGCATTCTTCTCATTTTCGGGGAAACAGGCAGAAATTCCCCATATTTTGGGGCAAAAGGCAGAAATTCCCGTTATTTTGGGGCAAAAAGGCACAAATTTAACTTATTTTTAGGCAAAATTGCAGAAATTTCATTTATTTCAGGGCAAAAAGTCAGAAATTCCCCTTATTTTGGGGCAAAAATCAGAAATTTCTTTTATTATGGTACAAAATTGAAGAAATTTTCCTTATTTTGGAACAAAAAGGCAGAAATTCCCCATATTTTGGGGCAAAAGGCAGAAATTCTTCTTATTTTGAGGTAAAATGCAGAAATTCCCCTTATTTAGAGGTAAAATGCAGAAATTCCCCAAATATTGGGGGAAAATGCAGAAATTCCCTTTATTTTTGGGCTAAAAAGAAGAAATTAACCATATTTTGAAGCAAAATTGCAGAAATTCTCATAATTTTCGGGCAAAAAGGCAGAAATTCCTATTTTGGGGCAAAAAGACAGTAAATCTCGTTTTTTCGTGAGCATAAAGTCAGAAATTTCCCTTATTTTGAGGCAAAATTGCAGAAATATCCTTTACATTGGGGCAAAATTGCAGAAATTTCCCTTATTTTGAGGCAAAATTGCAGAAATTTCACTTATTTCAGAAAAAAGGCAGAAATTTTCTTATTTTGGGGCAAAAATGCAGAAATTTCTTTTATTTTGGTACAAAATTGCAGAAATTTTTCTTATTTTGGGGCAAAAAGGCAGAAATTCCCCATATTTTGGGGCAAAAAGGAAGAAATTCCTGTTATTTTGAGATAAAAAGGCTGAAATTCCCCTTATTTTCGGGCAAAATGTCAGAAATTCCCCTTATTTTGGTGCAAAAAGACAGAAATTTTGTTTATTTTTAGGGAAAAGGCAGAAATTGCACTTATTTTGAGTCAAAAAGGCGGAAAATCCCCATATTTTGGGGCAAAAATGAAGAAATTTCCCTTTTTTATGGCAAAAAGGTAAACATTCCCTTAATTTTCGGGCAAAAAGGCAGAAATTCCCCATATTTTGGAGCAAAATTGCAGAAATTCCCCTAATTTTGGAGCAAAAGGCAGAAATTCCCTTTATTTTGGGGCAAAAATCAGAAATTCCTTTTATTTTGGGACAAAATTTCAGAAATTTTCTTTATTTTGGGGCAAAATTGCAGGAATTTACCTTATTTTAGAACAAAATTACAGAAATTTCTCTTATTTGGTGCAAAATTGCAGAAATTTCTCTTATTTTCAGGTAAAAAGTCTGAAATTTTCTTTATTTTGGGCAAAAAGGGAGATATTCCTTTTATTTTGGGGCAAAAAGGCAGAAATTCCCCTTATTTTGGGGTAAAATTGCAGAAATTTCAAATATTTCAGGGCAAAATGGCAGAAATTCCCCTTCTTTTTGGGCAAAAAGATGAAAACCCTAATTTTTGGCATAAATTGAAGAAATTACACTTATTTCGGGACAAAAAGCCAGAAATTCCAATTAATTTTGGGCAAAAAGGCAGAAATGACCCGTATTTTGGAGCAAAATTGCAGAAATTCCCCTAATATTGGTGCAAAAATGCAGAAATTAACTTTATTATGGGGCAAAAAGGCAGAAATTCTCCATATTTTGGTGCAAAAATCAGAAATTTCCCTCATTTTGAGGTAAAATTCTCAAATTCCCCAAATTTTAGGGCAAAAGGCAAAAATTTCCCTTATTTTGGGGCAAATTTGCAGAAATTTTACTTATTTCAGGGTAATAAGTCAGAAATTTTCCTGATTTTGAGGCAAAAAATACAGAAATTCCCTTTGTTTTGGGGGAAAAACAGAAATTCCACTTATTTAGAGGCAAAAAGGCAAAAGTTCCCCTTATTTTGGAGCAAAAATGAAGAAATATCCCTTTTTTATGGCAAAAAGGTATGCATTTTTTTTATTTTTGGGCAAAAAGGCAGAAATTCCCCAAATTTTGGGGCAAAAGGCAGAAATTCCACTTATTTTGGGGCAAAATTGCAGAAATTTCCCTTATTTTGGGGCAAAATTGCAGAAATTTCACTTATTTTGGGGCAAAATTGCAGAAATTTCACTTATTTCAAGGTAATAAGTCAGAAATTCTCCTTATTTTGGGGCAAAAAAGACAAAAATTCCCTTTGTTTTGGGGGAAAAAGACAGAAATACCACTTATTTAGAGGCAAAGAAGTAGAAATTTCGCTTCATTTGGAGAAAAAATGAAGAAATTTCCCTTTTTTATGGCAAAAAGGTATGCATTCTTCTCATTTTCGGGGAAACAGGCAGAAATTCCCTATATTTTGGGGCAAAAGGCAGAAATTCCCATTATTTAGGGGCCAAAAGGCACTAATTTAACTTATTTTTGGGCAAAATTGCAGAAATTTCATTTATTTCAGGGCAAAAAGTCAGAAATTCCCCTTATTTTGGGGCAAAAAGTAGAAATTTCTTTTATTATGGTACAAAATTGAAGAAATTTTCCTTATTTTGGAACAAAAAGGCAGAAATTCCCCATATTTAGGGGCAAAAGGCAGAAATTCTTCTTATTTTGAGGTAAAATGCAGAAATTCCCCTTATTTAAAGGTAAAATGCAGAAATTCCCCAAATATCGGGGGAAAATGCAGAAATTCCCTTTATTTTGGGGCTAAAAGGAAGAAGTTAACCGTATTTTGAAGCAAAATTGCAGAAATTCTCATAATTTTTGGGCAAAAAAGCAGAAATTCTCCTTATTTTGAGGCAAAAAGACAGAAAATCTCCTTTTTTCGAGAGCAAACAGTCAGAAATTCCCCTTATTTTGGGGCAAAAAGCAGAAATTTCTTTTATTATGGTACAAAATTGAAGAAATTTTTTTTATTTTGGAACAAAAAGGCAGAAATTCCACATATTTTGGGGCAAAAGGCAGAAATTCTTCTTATTTTGAGGTAAAATGCAGAAATTCCCCTTTATTTAAAGGTAAAATGCAAAAATTCCCCAAATATTGGGGGAAAATGCAGAAATTCCCTTTATTTTGGGGCTAAAAGGCAGAAATTAACCGTATTTTAAAGCAAAATTGCAGAAATTCTCATAATTTTTGGGCAAAAAAGCAGAAATTCTCCTTATTTTGAGGCAAAAAGACAGAAAATCTCCTTTTTCGAGAGCAAACAGTAAGAAATTCCCCTTATTTTGGGGCAAAATGGCAGAAATTTTTTTTACATTGGGTCAAAATTGCAGAAATTTCCTTTATTTTGGGGCAAAAAGACAGAAATTCCCATTATTTTTGGGCAAAAAGGCAGAAATTCACCTTATTTTGTGGTAAAATTGCAAAATTTCACATATTTCATGGCTAAAAGGCAGAAATTTCCCTTATTTTGGGGCAAAATTGCAGAAATTTCACTTATTTCAGGGTAATAAGTCAGAAATTACCATTATTTTGGGGCAAAAATACAGAAATTCCCTTTGTTTTGAGGGAAAATTGCAGAAATTCCACTTATTTAGAGGAAAAAATGCAGAAATTCTCTTTAATTTGTAGCAAAAATGAAGAAATTTCTCTTTTTTATGGCAAAAAGTTATGTATTCCCCTTATTTTCGGGCAAAAAGGCAGAAATTCCCCGTATTTTGGAGCAAAATTGCAAATATTCCCCTAATTGTGGGGCAAAAAGGCAGAAATTCCCTATATGGTGGGGAAAAAAGACAGAAATTCTCCTTATTTTGGGGCAAAACTCAGAAATTTCACTTATTTTGGGGCAAAAATCCAGAAATTTCCCTTATTTTGGAGCAAAATTACAGAAATTCCACTTATTTTGGGGCAAAATTGCAGAAATTTCACTTATTTCAGGAAAAAAAGGCAGAAATTTTCCTTATTTTGGGGCAAACATGCGGAAATTCTTAATAATTTGTGACAAAAATGCAGAAATTCCCTTTATTTTGAGGTAAAAAGGCTGAAATTCCTTTTATTTGGAAGCAAAAAGGGAGAAATTTCCCTTATTTTTTGGAAGAAGGCAGAAATTTCTTTTATTTTGGGGCAAAATTGCAGAAATTTCACTTATTTCAGGGCATAATTCAAAAATTCCTTTTATTTTGGGGCAAAAACACAAAAATTCCTTTTATTTTTGTGTAAAAGAGCAGAAATTTCAATTATTTTGAGGTAAAAAGGCAGAAATTCCTCTTATTTTGGGGCAAAAATGAAGAAATTTTCCTTTTTTGTGGCAAAAGGTATACATTCCCCTTACTTTCGGGATAAAAAGCAGAAATTCCCTGTATTTTCAAGCAAAATTGCAGAAATTCTCATAATTTTCGGGCAAAAAAGCAGAAATTCTCCTTATCTTGGGGCAAAAAGAAAGAAAATCTTTTTTCGGGAGGAAAAACAGTCAGAAATTCCCCTTATTTTGGGGAAAAATTGCAGAAATTTCACTTATTTCAGGGTAATAAGTCAGAAATTCCCCTTATTTTGGGGCAAAAAAGACAGAAATTCCCATTGTTTTTGGGGGAAAAAGACAGAAATTCCACTTATTTAGAGGCAAAAAGGCAGAAATTTCCCTTATTTTGGAGCAAAAATGAAGAAATTTCCCTTTTTATGCCAAAAAGGTATGCATTCCCATTATTTTCAGGCAAAAAGGCAGAAATTCCTCGTATTTTGGAGCAAAATTGCAGAAATTCCCCTAATTTTTGGGCAAAAGGCAGAAATTCCCTTTATTTTGGGGTAAAAATCAGAAATTCCCTTTATTTTGAGGCAAAATTCCAGAAATTTCTTTTTTGGGGGGCAAAATTGCAGGAATTTACCTTATTTTGGGGCTAAATTGCAGAAATTTCCCTTATTTGGGGCAAAATTGCAGAAATTTCACTTATTTTCAGGTAAAAAGGCTGAAATTTCCTTTATTTTGGGGCAAAAAAAGAGAAATTCCCCTTATTTTGGGGAACAATTTCAGAAATTTCCCTTATTATGGGGAAAAATTGCAGAAATTTCCTTTATTTTAGGGCAAAATTGCAGAAATATCACTTATTTCAGATTAAAAAAGCAAAAGTTTTTTCTTATTTTGGGGCAAAAAAGGCAGATATTCCCATTATTTTGGGGCAAAATGCAGAAATTCACCTTATTTTGGGGTAAAATTGCAGAAATTTCATATATTTCAGGGCAAAAAGGCAGAAATTTTCCTTATTTTGGGGCAAAATTGCAGAAATTTCACTTATTTCAGGGTAATAAGTCAGAAATTTTCCTTATTTTGGGGCAAAAAAGACAGAAATTCTCTTTGTTTTGGGAAAAAAGACAGAAATTCCACTTATTTAGAGGCAAAAAGGCAGAAATTCCCCTTATTTTGGAGCAAAAATGAAGAAATTTCCCTTTTCTATGGCAAAAAGGTATGCATTCCCCTTATTTTCAGGAAAAAAGGTAGAAATTCCCTGCATTTTGGTGCAAAATTGCAGAAATTCCCCTAATTGTGGGGCAAAAGGGCAGTAATTCCCCGTATATTGGAGCAAAATTGCAGAAATTCCCCTAATTGTGAGGAAAAAAGGCAAAAATTCCCTATATGTTGGGGCAAAAAGACAGAAATTCTCCTTATTTTAGGGCAAAACTCAGAAATTCCACTTATTTTGGGGCAAAATTGCAGAAATTTCACTTATTTCAGAGAAAAAAGGCAGAAATTTTCCTTATTTTAGGGCAAAAAGGCAGAAATTCCTAATATTTTGTGGCAAAAATGCAGAAATTCCCCTTATTTTGAGGTAAAAGGCTGAAATTCCCCTTTATTGAAGGCAAAAAGGCAGAAATTCACCTTATTTTGAGGCAAAAAGACAGAAAATCTCCTTTTTTCGAGAGCAAACAGTCAGAAATTCCCCTTATTTTGGGGCATAATTGCAGAAATTTTTTTCTTTGGGGCAAAATTGCAGAAATTTCCTTTATTTTGGGGCAAAATTGCAGAAATTTCACTTATTTCAGGGTAATAAGTCAGAAATTCTCCTTATTTTGATGCAAAAAAGACAGAAATTCCCTTTGTTTTGGGGGAAAAAGACAGAAATACCACTTATTTAGAGGCAAAAAGGCAGAAATTCCCCTTATTATGGAGCAAAAATGAAGAAATTTCTCTTTTTATGGCAAAAAGATATGCATTCCCATTATTTTCGGGCAAAAAGGCAGAAATTTCCTGTATTTTGGAGCAAAATTGTAGAAATTCCCCTAATTTTGGGGCAAAAGGCAGAAATTCTTTTTATTTTGGTGCAAAAATCAGAAATTCTCCTTATTTTGGGGCAAAATTCAAGAAGTTTCCTATATTTTGGGGCAAAATTGCAGGAATTTACCTTATTTTGGGGCAAAATTGCAGAAATTTTCCTTATTTGGGGCAAAATTGCAGAAATTTCACTTATTTTCAGATAAAAAGGCTGAAATTTTCTTTATTTTGGGGCAAAAAGTGAGAAATTCCCCTAATTTTGGGGCAAAATTGCAGAAATTTCCTTTATTATGGGAAAAAATTGCAGAAATTTACCTCATTTTAGGGTAAAATTTCAGAAATTTCACTTATTTCAGAAAAATAAAGCAAAATTTTTTCTTATTTTGGGGCAAAAAGGCAGAAATTCCCATTATTTTGGGGCAAAAAGGCAGAAATTCACCTTATTTTGGGGTAAAATTGCAGAAATTTCACATATTTCATGGCAAAAAGGCAGAAATTTCCCTTATTTTGGGGCAAAATTGCAGAAATTTCACTTATTTCAGGGTAATAAGTCAGAAATTCCCATTATTTTGGGGCAAAACAGACAGAAATTCCCTTTCTTTTTGGGGAAAATTGCAGAAATTCCACTTATTTAGAGGAAAAAAGGCAGAAATTCCCTTTAATTTGGAGCAAAAATGAAGAAATTTCCCTTTTCTATGGCAAAAAGTTATGCATTCCCCTTATTTTCGGGCAAAAGGGCAGAAATTCCCAGTATTTTGGAGCAAAATTGCAAAAATTCCCCTAATTGTGGGGCAAAAAGGCAGAAATTCCGTATATGGTGGGGCAAAAAACAGAAATTCTCCTTATTTTGGGGCAAAACTCAGAAATTCCACTTATTTTGGGGCAAAATTCCAGAAATTTCCCTTATTTTAGAGCAAAATTGCAGAAATTCCACTTATTTTGGGGCAAAATTGCAGAAATTTCACTTATTTCAGGGAAAAAAGGGAGAAATTTTCTTTATTTTGGGGCAAACATGCAGAAATTCTTAATATTTTGTGGCAAAAATGCAGAAATTCCCCTTATTTTGAGGTAAAAAGGCTGAAATTCCTTTTATTTGGAAGCAAAAAGGCAGAAATTTCCCTTATTTTTTGGCAAAAAGGCAGGAATTTCTTTTATTTTGGGGCAAAATTGCAGAAATTTCACTTATTTCAGGGCATAATTCAAAAATTCTTTTTATTTTGGGGCAAAAAGTCAGAAATTCCATTTATTTTTGTGTAAAAAGGCAGAAATTTCACTTATTTTGAGGTAAAAAAGCAGAAATTCCTCTTATTTTGGGGCAAAAATGAAGAAATTTTACTTTGTGGTGGCAAGAGGTATACATTCCCCTTACTTTCGGGATAAAAAGCAGAAATTCCCCTTATTTTGAAGCAAAATTGCAGAAATTCTCATAATTTTCGGGCAAAAAGGCAGAAATTCTCTTTATTTTGGGGCAAAAAGAAAGAAAATCTTCTTTTTTCGGGAGCAAACAGTCAGAAATTCCCCTCATTTTGGGGAAAATTTGCAGAAATTTCATTTATTTCAGGGTAATAAGTAAGAAATTCATCTTATTTTGGGGCAAAAAGACAGAAATTCCCTTTGTTTGGGGGAAAAAGACAGAAATTCCACTTATTTAGAGGCAAAAAGGCAGAAATTCCCCTTATTTTGGAGCAAAAATGAAAAAATTTCCCTTTATATGGCAATAAACTATGCATTCCCATTCTTTTCAGGCAAAAAGGCAGAAATTCCTTGTATTTTGGAGCAAAATTGCAGAAATTCCTTAATTTTTGGGCAAAAGGCAGAAATTCCCTTTATTTTGGGGTAAAAATCAGAAATTCCCTTTATTTTGAGGCAAAATTCCAGAAATTTCTTTTTTGGGGGGCAAAATTGCAGGAATTTACCTTATTTTGGGGCTAAATTGCAGAAATTTCCCTTATTTGGGGCAAAATTGCAGAAATTTCACTTATTTTCAGGTAAAAAGGCTGAAATTTCCTTTATTTTGGGGCAAAAAAAGAGAAATTCCCCTTATTTTGGGGCAAAAAAGACAGAAATTCCCTTTGTTTTGGGGGAAAAAGAAAGAAATTCCCCTTATTTTGGGGAAAAATTTCAGAAATTTCTCTTATTATGGGGAAAAATTGCAGAAATTTCCTTTATTTTAGGGCAAAATTGCAGAAATTTCACTTATTTCAGATTAAAAAAGCAAAAGTTTTTTTCTTATTTTGGGGCAAAAAGGCAGAAATTCCCATTATTTTGGGGCAAAATGCAGAAATTCACCTTATTTTGGGGTAAAATTGCAGAAATTTCACATATTTCAGGGCAAAAAGGCAGAAATTTTCCTTATTTTGGGGCAAAATTGCAGAAATTTCACTTATTTCAGGGTAATAAGTCAGAAATTTTCCTTATTTTGGGGCAAAAAAGACAGAAATTCTCTTTGTTTTGGGAAAAAAGACAGAAATTCCACTTATTTAGAGGAAAAAAGGCAGAAATTCCTCTTATTTTGGAGCAAAAATGAAGAAATTTCAATTTTCTATGGCCAAAAGTTATGCATTCCCCTTATTTTCAGGAAAAAAGGTAGAAATTCCATGCATTTTGAGCAAAATTGCAGAAATTCCCCTAATTGTGGGGCAAAAACAGAAATTCTTCGTATTTTGGAGCAAAATTGCAGAAATTCCCCTAATTGTGGGGAAAAAAGGCTAAAATTCCCTATATGTTGGGGCAAAAAGACAGAAATTTTCCTTATTTTGGGGCAAAAAGGCAGAAATTGCTAATATTTTGTGGCAAAAATGCAGAAATTCCCCTTATTTTGAGGTAAAAAGGCTGAAATTCCCCTTATTTGAAGGCAAAAAGGCAAATTCACCTTATTTTGAGGCAAAAAGACAGAAAATCTCCTTTTTTCGAGAGCAAACAGTCAGAAATTCCCCTTATTTTGATGCAAAATTGCAGAAATTTTTTTTACATTGCGGCAAAATTGCAGAAATTTCCTTTATTTTGGGGCAAAATTGCAGAAATTTCACTTATTTCAGAATAATAAGTCAGAAATTCTCCTTATTTTGATGCAAAAATGACAGAAATTCCCTTTGTTTTGGGGGAAAAAGACAGAAATTCCACTTATTTAGAGGCAAAAAGGCAGAAATTCCCCTTATTTTGGAGCAAAAATGAAGAAATTTCTCTTTTTATGGCAAAAAGGTATGCATTCCCATTATTTTCGGGCAAAAAGGAAGAAATTCCCCGTATTTTGGAGCAAAATTGCAGAAATTCCCCTAATTTTGGGGCAAAAGGCAGAAATTCCCTTTATTTTGGGGCAAAAATCAGAAATTCCCCTTATTTTGGGGCAAAATTAAAGAAATTTCCTATATTTTGGAGCAAAATTGCAGGAATTTACCTTATTTTGGGGCAAAATTGCAGAAATTTCCCTTATTTGGGGCAAAATTGCAGAAATTTCACTTATTTTCAGGTAAAAAGCCTGAAATTTCCTTTATTTTGGGGCAATAAGGGAGAAATTCCCCTTATTTTGGGGCAAAATTGCAGAAATTTCCTATATTATGGGAAAAAATTGAAGAAATTTCCCTCATTTTAGGGCAAAATTTCAGATATTTCACTTATTTCAGAGAAATAAAGCAAAAATTTTTCTTATTTTGGGGCAAAAAGGCTGAAATTCCCATTATTTTGGGGCAAAAAGGCAGAAATTCACCTTATTTTGGGGTAAAATTGCAGAAATTTCACATATTTCATGGCAAAAGGCAGAAATTTCCCTTATTTTGGGGCAAAATTGCAGAAATTTCACTTATTTCAGGGTAATAAGTCAGAAATTCCCATTATTTTGGGGCAAAAAGACAGAAATTCCCTTTCTTTTGGGGGAAAATTGCAGAAATTCCACTTATTTAGAGGAAAAAAGGCAGAAATTCCTTTTAATTAGGAGCAAAAATGAAGAAATTTCCCTTTTTTATGGCAAAAAGTTATGCATTCTCCTTATTTTCGGGCAAAAGGGCAGAAATTCCCAGTATTTTGGAGCAAAATTGCAAAAATTCCCCTAATTGTGGGGCAAAAAGGCAGAAATTCCCTATATGGTAGGGCAAAAAACAGAAATTCTCCTTATTTTGGGGCAAAACTCAGAAATTCCACTTATTTTGGGGCAAAATTCCAGAAATTTCCCTTATTTTCGAGCAAAATTGCAGAAATTCCACTTATTTTGGGGCAAAATTGCAGAAATTTCACTTATTTCAGGGAAAGAAGGGAGAAATTTTCCTTATTTTGGGGCAAACATGCAGAAATTCTTAATATTTTGTGGCAAAAATGCAGAAATTCTCCTTATTTTGAGGTAAAAAGGCTGAAATTTTTTTTATTTGGAAGCAAAAAGGCAGAAATTTTTCTTAATTTTTGGCAAAAAGGCAGAAATTTCTTTTATTTTGGGGCAAAATTGCAGAAATTTCACTTATTTCAGGGCATAATTCAAAAATTCCTTTTATTTTGGGGCAAAAAGACAGAAATTCCATTTATTTTTGTGTAAAAAGGCAGAAATTTCACTTATTTTGAGGTAAAAAAGCAGAAATTCCTCTTATTTTGGGGCAAAAATGAAGAAATTTTCCTTTTTTGTGGCAAAAGGTATACATTCCCCTTACTTTCGGGACAAAAAGCAGAAATTCCCCGTATTTTGAAGCAAAATTGCAGAAATTCTCATAATTTTTGGGCAAAAAGGCAGAAATTCTCCTTATTTTGGGGCAAAAATAAAGAAAATCTTCTTTTTTCGGGAGCAAACAGTCAGAAATGCCCCTCATTTTGGGTAAAAATTTCAGAAATTTCACTTTTTTCAGGGTAATAAGTCAGAAATTTCCCTTATTTTGGTGCAAAAAAGACAGAAATTCCCTTTGTTTTGGGGGAAAAAGACAGAAATTCCACTTATTTAGAGGCAAAAAGGCAGAAATTCCCCTTATTTTGAAGCAAAAATGAAGAAATTTCCCTTTTTATGGCAAAAAGTTATGCATTCCCATTATTTTCAGGCAAAAAGGCAGAAATTCCCCATATTTTCAAGCAAAATTGCAGAAATTCCCCTAATTTTGGAGCAAAAGGCAGAAATTCCCTTTAATTTGGGGCAAAAATCAGAAATTCCCCTTATTTGGGGCAAAATTGCAGAAATTTCACTTATTTTCAGGTAAAAAGGCTGAAATTTCATTTATTTTGGGGCAAAAAGGGAGAAATTCCCTTTATTTTGGGGCAAAATTGCAGACATTTCTCTTATTATGTGGAAAAATTGCAGAAATTTCCTTTATTTTAGGGCAAAATTGCAAAAATTTCACTTATTTCAGAAAAAAAAGCAAAAATTTTTCTTATTTTGGGGCAAAAAGGCAGAAATTATTATTATTTTGGGGCAAAAAGGGAGAAATTCACCTTATTTTTGGGTAAAATTGAAGAAATTTCACATATTTCAGGGCAAAAAGACAGAAATTTCCCTTATTTTGGGGCAAAATTGCAGAAATTTTAATTATTTTAGGGTAATAAGTCAGAAAGTCCCCTTATTTTGGGGCAAAAAGACAGAAATACCCTTTGTTTTGGGGGAAAAAGACAGAAATTCCACTTATTTAGAGGCAAAAATGCAGAAATTCCCCCTTATTTTGGAGCAAAAATGAAAAAATTTCCCTTTATATGGTAAAAAACTATGCATTTCCATTATTTTCAGGCAAAAATGCAGAAATTCCCCCTTATTTTGGAGCAAAAATGAAAAAATTTCCCTTTATATGGTAAAAAACTATGCATTTCCATTATTTTCAGGCAAAAAGGCAGAAATTCCTTGTATTTTGGAGCAAAATTGCAGAAATTCCCCTAATTTTTGGGCAAAAGGCAGAAATTCCCTTTATTTTGGGGTAAAAATCAGAAATTCCCTTTATTTTGAGGCAAAATTCCAGAAATTTCTTTTTTGGGGGGCAAAATTGCAGGAATTTACCTTATTTTGGGGCTAAATTGCAGAAATTTCCCTTATTTGGGGCAAAATTGCAGAAATTTCACTTATTTTCAGGTAAAAAGGCTGAAATTTCCTTTATTTTGGGGCAAAAAAAAAGAAATTCTTCTTATTTTGGGGCAAAAAAGACAGAAATTCCCTTGGTTTTGTGGGAAAAAGACAGAAATTCTCCTTATTTTGGGGAAAAATTTCAGAAATTTCCCTTATTATGGGGAAAAATTGCAGAAATTTCCTTTATTTTAGGGCAAAATTGCAGAAATTTCACTTATTTCAGATTAAAAAAGCAAAAGTTTTTTCTTATTTTGGGGCAAAAAAGGCAGAAATTCCCATTATTTTGGGGCAAAATGCAGAAATTCACCTTATTTTGGGGTAATATTGCAGAAATTTCACATATTTCAGGGCAAAAAGGCAGAAATTTTCTTTATTTTGGGGCAAAATTGCAGAAATTTCACTTATTTCAGGGTAATAAGTCAGAAATTTTCCTTATTTTGGGGCAAAAAATACAGAAATTCTCTTTGTTTTGGGAAAAAAGACAGAAATTCCACTTATTTAGAGGCAAAAAGGCAGAAATTCCCCTTATTTTGGAGCAAAAATGAAGAAATTTCCCTTTTCTATGGCAAAAAGGTATGCATTCCCCTTATTTTCAGGAAATAAGGTAGAAATTCCCTGCATTTTGGAGCAAAATTGCAGAAATTCCCCTAATTGTGGGGCAAAAAGCAGAAATTCCCCGTATTTTGGAGCAAAATTGCAGAAATTCCCCTAATTGTGGGGAAAAAAGGCTAAAATTCCCTATATGTTGGGGCAAAAAGACAGAAATTCTCCTTATTTTGGGGCAAAACTCAGAAATTCCACTTATTTTGGGGCAAAATTGCAGAAATTTCACTTATTTCAGGGAAAAAGGCAGAAATTTTCCTTATTTTAGGGCAAAAATGCAGAAATTCTTAATATTTTGTGGCAAAAATGCAGAAATTCCCCTAATTTTGAGGTAAAAAGGCTGAAATTCCCCTTATTTGAGGGCAAAAAGCCATAAATTTCCATTATTTTGGGGCAAAAATATAGAAATTCCCCTTATTTTGTGGCAAAAAGTAAAAAATTTCTTTTATTTTGGGGCAAAATTGCAGAAATATCAATTATTTCAGGTCATAATTCAAAAATTCCTTTTATTTTGGGGCAAAAAGACAGAAATTCCATTTATTTTTGGGTAAAAAGGAAGAAATTTCACTTATTTTTAAGTAAAAACGCAAAATTCTATTATTCTGGGGCAAAAATGAAGAAATTTCCCTTTTTTGTGGCAAAAGGTATACATTCCCCTTACTTTCGGGATAAAAAGCAGAAATTCCCCGTATTTTGAAGCAAAATTGCAGAAATTCTCATAATTTTCTGGCAAAAAGGCAGAAATTCTCCTTATTTTGGGGCAAAAAGACAGAAAATCTCCTTTTTTGGGCAGCAAACAGTCAGAAATTCCTTTACATTGAGGCAAAATTGCAGAAATTTCCTTTACATTGGTGCAAAATTGCTGAAATTTCTTTTATTTTGGGGCAAAAAAGACAGAAATTCTCTTTGTTTTGCGGGAAAAAGACAGAAATTCCACTTATTTAGAGGCAAAAAGGCAGAAATTCTTATTTTAGAGCAAAAATAAAAAAATTTCCCTTTTTATGGCAAAAAGGTATGCATCCCCATTATTTTCAGGCAAAAAGGCAGAAATTCCCCGTATTTTGGAGCAAAATTGCAGAAATTCCCCTATTTTTGTGGCAAAGGCAGAAATTCCTTTATATTGAAGCAAATATCAGAAATTCCCCTTATTTTGTGGCAAAATTCAAGAAATTTCCTTTATTTTGGGGCAAAATTGCAGGAATTTACCTTATTTTGGGGCAAAATTGCAGAAATTTCTCTTATTTGGGGCAAATTTGCAGAAATTTCACTTATTTTCAGGTAAAAATGCTGAAATTTTCTTTATTTTGGGGCAAAAAATGAGAAATTCCCCTTATTTTGGGGCAAAATTGCAGAAATTTTCTTTTATTATGGGAAAAAATTGCAGTAATTTCCCTTATTTTAGGGCAAAATTGCAGAAATTTCACTTATTTCAGGGTAATAAGTCAGAAATTCCTTTTATTTTGGGGCAAAAAAGACAGAAAATCCCTTTGTTTTGGGGGAAAATTGCAGAAATTCCACTTATTTAGAGGAAAAAAGGCAGAAATTCCTCTTATTTAGGAGCAAAAATTAAGAAATTTCCCTTTTTTATGGCAAAAAGTTATGCATTCCCCTTATTTTCGGGCAAAAAGGCAGAAATTCCCCGTATTTTGGAGCAAAATTGGAGAAATTGCCCTAATTGTGGGGCAAAAATGCAGAAATTCCCTATATGGTGAGGCAAAAAACAGAAATTCTTCTTATTTTGGGGCAAAACTCAGAAATTCCACTTATTTGGGGGCAAAATTTCAGAAATTTCCTTTATTTTGGAGCAAAATTGCAGAAATTTCACTTATTTTGGGGCAAAATTCGAGAAATTTCCCTTATTTTGGGGCAAAATTGCAGAAATTTCCTTTATTTTGGGGCAAAATTACAAAAATTTCACTTATTTCAGAGAAAAAAGCAAAAATTTTTTCTTATTTTTGGGCACAAAGGCAGAAATTTCCATTATTTTGGGGCAAAAAGGCAAAAAATCACCTTATTTTGGGGTAAAATTGAAAAAATTTCATATATTTCAGGGCAAAAAGGCAGAAATTTCCCTTATTTTGGGGCAAAATTGCAGAAATTTTCTTTATTTTGGGGCAAAATTGCAGAAATTTCACTTATTTCAGGGAAAAAAGGCAGAAATTTTCCTTCTTTTAGGGCAAAAATGCAGAAATTCTTAATATTTTGTGGCAAAAATGGAGGAATTCCCCTAATTTTGAGGTAAAAAGGCTGAAATTCCCCTTATTTGAGGGCAAAAAGGCATAAATTTCCAATATTTTGGGGCAAAAATATAGAAATTCCCCTTATTTTGTGGAAAAAAAGAAGAAATTTCTTTTATTGTGGGGCAAAATTGCAGAAATATCACTTATTTCAGGGCATAATTCAAAAATTCCTTTTATTTTGGGGCAAAAAGACAGAAATTCCATTTATTTTTGGATAAAAAGGAAGAAATTTCACTTATTTTTAGGTAAAAAGGCAGAAATTCCTCTTATTCTGGGGCAAAAATGAAGAAATTTCCCTTTTTTGTGGCAAAAGGTATACATTCCCCTTACTTTCGGGTTAAAAAGCAGAAATTCCCCGTATTTTGAAGCAAAATTGCAGAAATTCTCATAATTTTCGGGCAAAAAGGCAGAAATTCTCCTTATTTTGGGGCAAAAAAACAGAAAATCTCCTTTTTTCGGCAGCAAACAGTCAGAAATTCCCCTTATTCTGGGACAAAATTCAGAAATTTCCTTTACATTGGTTCAAAATTGCAGAAATTTCCTTTATTTTGGGGCAAAAAAGACAGAAATTTTCTTTGTTTTGAGGGAAAAAGACAGAAATTCCACTTATTTAGAGGCAAAAAGGCAGAAATTCTTATTTTAGAGCAAAAATGAAAAAATTTTCCTTTTTCTGGCAAAAAGGTATGCATCCCCATTATTTTCAGGCAAAAAGGCAGAAATTCCCCATATTTTGGAGCAAAATTGCAGAAATTCCCCTAATTTTGTGGCAAAAGGCAGAAATTCCTTTATTTTGGGGCAAATATCAGATATTCCCCTTATTTTGGGGCAAAATTCAAGAAATTTCCTTTATTTTGGGGCAAAATTGCAGGAATTTACCTTATTTTGGCGCAAAATTTCAGAAATTTCCCTTATTTGGGGCAAAATTGCAGAAATTTCACTTATTCAGTTAAAAAGGCTGAAATTTCCTTTATTTTGGGGCAAAAAGTGAGAAATTCCCCTTATTTTGGGGCAAAATTGCAGAAATTTCCTTTATTATGAGAAAAAATTGCAGAAATTTCCCTTATTTTAGGGCAAAATTGCAGAAATTTCACTTATTTCAGGGTAATAAGTCAGAAATTCCTTTTATTTTGGGGCAAAAAAGACAGAAAATCCCTTTGTTTTGGGGGGAAATTGCAGAAATTCCACTTATTTAGAGGAAAAAATGCAGAAATTCCCCTTATTTAGGAGCAAAAATTAAGAAATTTCCCTTTTTTATGGCAAAAAGTTATGCATTCCCCTTATTTTCGGGCAAAAAGGCAGAAATTCCCCGTATTTTGGAGCAAAATTGCAGAAATTGCCCTAATTGTGGGGCAAAAATTCAGAAATTCCCTAGATGGTGGGGCAAATAACAGAAATTCTCCTTATTTTGGGGCAAAACTCAGAAATTACACTTATTTGGGGGCAAAATATCAGAAATTCCCTTATTTTGGAGCAAAATTGCAGAAATTTCACTTATTTTGGGGCAAAATTGCAGAAATTTCACTTATTTCAGGGAAAAAAGCAGAAATTTTCCTTATTTTGGGGCAAAAGTGCAGACATTTCCCTTATTATGGGGAAAAATTGCAGAAATTTCTTTTATTTTAGGGCAAAATTGCAGAAATTTCACTTATTTCAGAGAAAAAAAGCAAAAATGTTTCTCATTTTGGGGCAAAAAGGCAGAAATTCCCATTATTTTGGGGCAAAAAGGCAGAAATTCACCTTATTTTGGGGTAAAATTGAAGAAATTTCACATATTTCAGGGCAAAAAGGCAGAAATTTCCCTTATTTTGGGGCAAAATTGCAGAAATTTTAATTATTTTAGGGTAATAAATCAGAAAATGTTCTTATTTTGGGGCAAAAAGATAGAAATTCCCTTTGTTTTGGCGGAAAAAGACTTAAATTCCACTTATTTAGAGGCAAAAAGGCAGAAATTCCCCTTATTTTGGAGCACAAATGAAGAAATTTCCCTTTTTTATGGCAAAAAGTTATGCATTCCCCTTATTTTCGGGCAAAAAGACAGAATTTCCCCGTATTTTGGAGCAAAATTGCAGAAATTCCCCCAATTGTGGGGCAATAAGGCAGAAAATCCCTATATGTTGGGGCAAAAAGAGAGAAATTCTCCTTATTTTGTGACAAAACTCAGAAATTCCACTTATTTTGGGGCAAAATTCCAGAAATTTCCCTTATTTTGGGGCAAAATTGCAGAAATTTCACTTATTTCAGAGAAAAAAAAAGCAAAAATTTTTCTTATTTTGGGGCAAAAAGGCAGAAATTCCCATTATTTTGGTGCAAAAATGCAGAAATTCACCTTATTTTGGGGTAAAATTGAAGAAATTTCACATATTTCAGGGCAAAAAGGCAAAAATTTCCCTTATTTTGGGGCAAAATTGCAGAAATTTCACTTATTTCAGGGCATAATTTAAAAATTCCTTTTATTTTGGGGCAAAAAAACAGAAATTCCGTTTATTTTTGGGTAAAAAGGCTAAAATTTCTCTTATTTTGAGGTAAAAAGGCAAAAATTCCTCTTATTTTAGGGCAAAAATGAAGAAATTTCCCTTTTTTGTGGCAAAGGTATACATTCCTTTTACTTTTGGGATAAAAAGCAATAATTCCCCGTATTTTGAAGCAAAATTGCAGAAATTCTCATAATTTTCGGGCAAAAAGGCAGAAATTCCCCTTATTTTGGGGCAAAAAGAAAGAAAATCTTCTTTTTTCTGGAGCAAACAGTCTGAAATTCCCCTTATTTTTGGAAAAAATTGCAGAAATTTCACTTATTTCAAGGTAATAAGTCAGAAATTCCCCTAATTTTGGGGCAAAAAAGACAAAAATTTCCTTTGTTTTTGGGAAAAAAGACAGAAATTCCACTTATTTAGAGGCAAAAAGGCAGAAATTCCCCTTATTTTGGAGCAAAAATGAAGAAATTTCCCTTTTTATGGCAAAAAGGTATGCATTCCCATTATTTTCAGGCAAAAAGGCAGAAATTCCCCGTATTTTGGAGCAAAATTGCAGAAATTCCCCTAATTTTGGAGCAAAAGGCAGAAATTCCCTTTAATTTGGGGCAAAAATCAGAAATTTCCCTTATTTGGGGCAAAATTGCAGAAATTTCACTTATTTTCAGGTAAAAAGGCTGAAATTTCATTTATTTTGGGGCAAAAAGGAGAAATTCCCTTTATTTTGGGGCAAAAAGACAGAAATTCTCTTTGTTTTGGGGGAAAAAGACACAAATTCCACTTATTTAGAGGCAAAAAGGCAGAAATTCCCCTTACTTTGGAGCACAAATGAAGAAATTTTTTTTTATGGCAAAAAGTTATGCATTCCAATTATTTTTGGGCATAAAGACAGAAATTCCCCGTATTTTATAGCAAAATTGCAGAAATTCCCCTAATTGTGGGGCAAAAAGGCAGAAATTCCCTATATGTTGGGGCAAAAAGAGAGAAATTCTCCTTATTTTGGGGCAAAACTCAGAAATTCCACTTATTTTGGGGCAAAATTCCAGAAATTTCCCTTATTTTGGGGCAAAATTGCAGAAATTTCCCTTATTTTGTGGCAAAATTACAGAAATTTCACTTATTTCATGAAAAAAAACAAAAATTTTTCTTATTTTGGGGCAAAAAGGCAGAAATTCCGATTATTTTGGGGCAAAAAGGCAGAAATTCATCTTATTTTGGTGTAAAATTGAAAAAATTTCATATATTTCAGGGCAAAAAGGCAGAAATTTCCCTTATTTTGGGGCAAAATTGCAGAAATTTCCCTTATTTTGTGGCAAAATTGCAGAAATTTCACTTATTTCAGGGAAAAAGGGGAGAAATTTTCCTTATTTTAGGGCAAAAATGCAGAAATTCTTAATATTTTGTGGCAAAAATGCTGAAATTCCCCTTATTTTTAGGTAAAAACGCTGAAATTCCCCTTATTTAAGGGCAAAAAAGCATAAATTTCCATTATTTTGGGGCAAAAAGATAGAAATTCCCCTTATTTTGTGGCAAAAAGTAAAAAATTTCTTTTATTTTGGGGCAAAATTGCAGAAATATCAATTATTTCAGGTCATAATTCAAAAATTCCTTTTATTTTGGGGCAAAAAGACAGAAATTCCATTTATTTTTGGGTAAAAAGGAAGAAATTTCACTTATTTTTAAGTAAAAACGCAAAATTCTCTTATTCTGGGGCAAAAATGAAGAAATTTCCCTTTTTTGTGGCAAAAGGTATACATTCCCCTTACTTTCGGGATAAAAAGCAGAAATTCCCCGTATTTTGAAGCAAAATTGCAGAAATTCTCATAATTTTCAGGCAAAAAGGCAGAAATTCTCCTTATTTTGGGGCAAAAAGACAGAAAATCTCCTTTTTTCGGCAGCAAATAGTCAGAAATTCCCCTTATTCTGGGAAAAAATTCAGAAATTTCCTTTACATTGGTGCAAAATTGCAAAAATTTCTTTTATTTTGGGGCAAAAAAGACTGAAATTCTCTTTGTTTTGGGGAAAAAAGACAGAAATTCCACTTATTTAGAGGCAAAAAGTCATAAATTCTCCTTATTTTAGAGCAAAAATGAAAAAATTTCCCTTTTTATGGCAAAAAGTTATGCATCCTCATTATTTTCAGGCAAAAAGGCAGAAATTCCCCGTATTTTGGAGCAAAATTGCAGAAATTCCCCTAATTTGGCAGCAAAAGGCAGAAATTCCTTTATTTTGGGGCAAATATCAGAAATTCCCCTTATTTTGGGGCAAAATTTAAGAAATTTCCTTTATTTTGGGGCAAAATTGCAGGAATTTACCTTATTTTGGGGCAAAATTGCAGAAATTTTCCTTATTTGGGGCAAAATTGCAGAAATTTCACTTATTTTCAGGTAAAAAGGCTGAAATTTCCTTTATTTTGGGGCAAAAAGTGAGAAATTCCCCTTATTTTGGGGCAAAATTGCAGAAATTTCCTTTATTATGGGAAAAAATTGCAGAAATTTCTTTTATTTTAGGGAAAAATTGCAGAAATTTCACTTATTTCAGAGAAATAAAGCAAAAATTTTTCTTATTTTGGGGCAAAAATGCAGAAATTCCCATTATTTTGGGGCAAAAAGGCAGAAATTCACCTTATTTTGGAGTAAAATTGCAGAAATTTCACATATTTCAGGGCAAAAAGGCAGAAATTTCCCTTTTTTGGGGGCAAAATTGCAGAAATTTCACTTATTTCAGGGTAATAAGTCAGAAATTCCTTTTATTTTGGGGCAAAAAAGACAGAAAATCCCTTTGTTTTTGGGGAAAATTGAAGAAATTCCACTTATTTAGAGGAAAAAAGGCAGAAATTCCCCTTATTTAGGAGCAGAAATTAAGAAATTTCCCTTTTTTATGGCAAAAAGTTATGCATTCCCCTTATTTTCGGGCAAAAAGGCAGAAATTCCCATATTTTGGAGCAAAATTGCAGAAATTGCCCTAATTGTAGGGCAAAAATGCAGAAATTCCCTATATGGTGGGGCAAAAAACAGAAATTCTCCTTATTTTGGGGCAAAACTCAGAAATTCCACTTATTTGGGGGCAAAATTTCAGAAATTTTCCTTATTTTGGAGCAAAATTGCAGAAATTTCACTTATTTTGGGGAAAAAAGGCAGAAATTCCCATTATTTTGGTGCAAAAAGGCAGAAATTTCTCTTATTTTGGGGCAAAATTGCAGAAATTTCACTTATTTCAGGGCATAATTTAAAAATTCCTTTTATTTTGGGGCAAAAAAACAGAAATTCCGTTTATTTTTGGGTAAAAAGGCTAAAATTTCTCCTATTTTGAGGATAAAAGGCAGAAATTCCTCTTATTTTAGGGCAAAAATGAAGAAATTTCCCTTTTTTGTAGCAAAAGCTATACATTACTTTTACTTTCGGGATAAAAAGCAGAAATTCCCCGTTTTTTGAAGCAAAATTGCAGAAATTCTCATAATTTTCGTGCAAAAAGGCAGAAATTCTCTTTATTTTGGGGCAAAAAGACAGAAAATCTTCTTTTTTCGGGAGAAAACAGTCAGAAATTCCCCTTATTTTGGGGCAAAATTGCAGAAATTTTCCTTATTTTGGTGAAAAATTGCAGAAATTTCACTTATTTCAGGGTAATAAGTCAGAAATTCCCCTTATTTTAGGGCAAAAAAGAGAGAAATTCCATTTGTTTTGGGGGAAAAAGACAGAAATTCCACTTATTTAGAGGCAAAAAGGCAGAAATTCCCCTTATTTTGGAGCAAAAATGAAGAAATTTCTTTTTTTATGGTAAAAAGGTATGCATTTCCATTATTTTCAGGCAATAAGGCAGAAATTCCCCATATTTTGGAGCAAAATTGCAGAAATTCCCCTAATTTTGGGGCAAAAGGCAGAAATTCCCTTTATTTTGGGGCAAAAATCAGAAATTCCCCTTATTTTGGGGCAAAATTGCAGAAATTTCACTTATTTCAGGGTAATAAGTCAAAAATTCCCCTTATTTTGGGGCAAAAATACAGAAATTTCCTCTCTTTTGGGGGGAAAAGACAGAAATTCCACTTATTTAGAGGCAAAAAGGCAGAAATTCCCCTTATTTTGGAGCAAAAATGAAGAAATTTCCCTTTTTTTATGGCAAAAAGGTATGCATTCCCATTATTTTCAGGCAAAAAGGCAGAAATTCCCTGTATTTTGGAGCAAAATTGCAGAAATTTCCCTAATTGTGGGGCAAAAAGGCAGAAATTCCCTATATGGTGGGGAAATAAGACAGATATTCTCCTTATTTTGGGGCAAAACTCAAAAATTCCACTTATTTTGAGGCAAAATTCCAGAAATTTCCCTTATTTTGGAGCAAAATTGCAGAAATTTCACTTATTTTGGGGCAAAATTGAAGAAATTTCATTTATTTCAGGGTAAAAAGGCAGAAATTATCCTTATTTTGGGGCAAAAATGCAGAAATTCCCCTTATTTTGAGGTAAAAAGGCTGAAATTCCTTTTATCTGACGGCAAAAAGGCAGAAATTTCCCTTATTTTGGGGCAAAAAGACAGAAATTCCGTTTATTTTTGGGTAAAAAGGCAGAAATTTCTCTTATTTAGAGGTAAAAAGGCAGAAATTCCTCTTATTTTGGGGCAAAATTGAAGAAATTTCCCTTTTTTGTTGCAAAAGGTATACATTCCCCTTACTTTCGGGATATAAAGCAGAAATTCCCCGTATTATGAAGCAAAATTGCAGAAATTCTCATAATTTTCGGACAAAAAGGCAGAAATTCTCCTTATTTTGCGACAAAAAGACAGAAAATCTCCTTTTTTCGGCAGCAAACAGTCAGAAATTCCCCTTATTTTGGGGCAAAATTGCAGAAATTTCCTTTACATTGGTGAAAAATTGCAGAATTTTCCTTTATTTTGGGGCAAAATTGCAGAAATTTCATTTATTTCAAGGTAATAAGTCAGAAATTGCCCTTATTTTGGGGCAAAAAAGACAGAAATTCCCTTTGTTTTGGGGGAAAAAGACAGAAATTCCTCTTATTTAGAGGCAAAAAGGCAGAAATTCCCCTTATTTTGGAGCAAAAATGAAAAAATTTCCCTTTTTTTTGGCAAAAAACTATGCATTCCCATTATTTTCAGGCAAAAAGGCAGAAATTCCTTGTATTTTGGAGCAAAATTGCAGTAATTCCCCTAATTTTTGGGCAAAAGGCAGAAATTCCTTTTATTTTGGAGTAAAAATCAGAAATTCCCTTTATTTTGAGGCAAAATTCCAGAAATTTCTTTTTTTATGGGGGCAAAATTGCAGGAATTTATCTTATTTTGGGGCTAAATTGCAGAAATTTCTCTTATTTGGGGCAAAATTGCAGAAATTTCACTTATTTTCATTTAAAAAGGCTGAAATTTCCTTTATTTTGGGGCAAAAGGGAAGAAATTCCCTTCATTTTGGGGCAAAGAAGACAGAAATTCCCTTTGTTTTGGGGTAAAAAACAGAAATTCCCCTTATTTTGGGAAAAAATTTCAGAAATTTTCCTTATTATAAGGAAAAATTGCAGAAATTTTCTTTATTTTAGGGCAAAATTGCAGAAATTCACTTATTTCAGAGAAAAAAGGCAAAAATTTTTCTTATTTTGGGGCAAAAAGGCAGAAATTCCCATTATTTTGGGGCAAAAAGGCAGAAATTCACCTTATTTTGGGCTAAAATTGCAGAAATTTTTCATATTTCAGGGCAAAAAGGCAGAAATTTTTCTTAATTTGGGGCAAAAATGAAGAAATTTCCCTTTTTTATGGCAAAAAGTTATGCATTCCACTTATTTTCGGGCAAAAAGCAGAAATTCCCCGTATTTTAAAGCACAATTGCAGAAATTCCCCTAATTGTCGGGCAAGAAGGCAGAAATTCTTTTTATTTTGGGGCAAAACTCAGAAATTCCACTTATTTTGGGGCAAAATTCCAGAAATTTCCCTTATTTTAGGGCAAAATTTCAGAAATTTCACTTATTTCAGAGAAAAAAGGCAAAAATTTTTCTTATTTTGGGGCAAAAAGGCAGAAATTCCCATTATTTTGGGGCAAAATGCAGAAATTCACCTTATTTTGGGGCAAAATTGCAGAAATTTCACTTATTTCAGGGTAATAAGTCAGAAATTTTCCTAATTTTGGGGCAAAAAAGACAGAAATTCTCTTTGTTTTGTGAAAAAAGACAGAAATTCCACTTATTTAGAGGCAAAAAGGCAGAAATTCCCCTTATTTTGGAGCAAAAATGAAGAAATTTCCCTTTTCTGTGGCAAAATGGTATGCATTTCCGTTATTTTCAGGAAAAAAGGCAGAAATTCCCTGCATTTTGGAGCAAAATTGCAGAAATTCCCCTAATTGTGGGGCAAAAAGGCAGAAATTCCCCGTATTTTGGAGCAAAATTGCAGAAATTCCCCTAATTGTGGGGCAAAAAAGCAAAAATTTCCTATATGTTGGGGCAAAAAGACAGAAATAATCCTTATTTTAGGGCAAAACTCAGAAACTCCACTTATTTGGGGGCAAAATTGCAGAAATTTCACTTATTTCAGGGAAAAAAGCAGAAATTTTACTTATTTTCTGGCAAAAAGCAGAAATTCCCCTTATTTTGAGGTAAAAAGGCTGAAATTCCCTTTATTTGGTTACAAAAAGGCAGAAATTTCCCTTATTTTTGGTCAAAATTGCAGAAATTTCACTTATTTCAGGGTAATAAGTCAGAAATTTTCCTTATTTTGGGGCAAAAGAGACAAAAATTCCTTTTGTTTTGGGGGAAAAAAAGAAATTCCACTTATTTAGAGGCAAAAAGGCAGAAATTCCCCTTATTTTGGAGCAAAAATGAAAAAATTTCACTTTTTTATGGCAAAAAGGTAAGCATTCCCCTTATTTTCGGTCAAAAAGGAAGAAATCCCCCGTATTTTGAAGCAAAATTGCAGAAATTCCCCTAATTTTGGGGCAAAAGGTAGAAATTCCCCTTATTTTGGGGCAAAATTCCAGAAATTTTCTATATTTTGGGGCAAAATTGCAGTAATTTACCTTATTTTGGGGCAAAATTTCAGAAATTTTCCTTATTTGGGGCCAAATTCCAGAAATTTCACTTCTTTTAAGGTAAAAAGGATGATATTTAATTTATTTTGGGGCAAATAGGGAGAAATTCTCCTTATTTGGGGCAAAATTGCAGTAATTTTTCTTATTTTAGGTCAAAAAGGCAGAAATTCGGTATATTTTGTTCCAAAAAGGGAGAAATTTTTCTTATTTAGAGGTAATAAGTTTGAAATTCCCCTTATTTGGGCCAAAAAGTCTAAAATTCCCCATATTTGGGGGCAAAAAGGCAGAAATTTCACTTATTTTGGAGAAAAATTGCAGAAATTTCAATCCTTTCAGGGAAAATACGCAGAAATTTTTCTTATTTTGGGGCAAAAAGGCAGAAATTCCTAATATTTTGTGGCAAAAATGCAGAAATTCCCCTTATTTTGAGGTAAAAAGGCTGGAATTCCCCTTATTTGGGGGCAAAAAGGCAAAAATTTCCCTTATGTTGGGGCCAAAGTGCAGAAATTTCACTTATTTCAAGGTAATAAGCCAGAAATTTTCCTTATTTTGGGGCAAAAAATACAGAAATTCCCTTTGTTTTGGGGGAAAAAGATAGAAATTCCACTTATTTAGAGGCAAATAAGCAGAAATTTTCTTTATTTTGGAGCAAAAATGAAGAAATTTCCCTTTTATATGGCAAAAAGTTATGCATTCTTCTTATTTTCAGGCAAAAAGGCAGAAATTCCTCATATTTTGGGGCAAAAGGCAGAAATTCCCATTATTTTGGGGCAAAAGGGCACAAATTTAACTTATTTTTGGGCAAAATTGCAGAAATTTTATTTATTTCAGGGCAAAAAGTCTGAAATTCCACTTATTTTGGGGCAAAAAGCAGAAATTTCTATTATTATGGTACAAAATTGAAGAAATTTTTCTTATTTTGGAACAAAAAGGCAGAAATTCCCCATATTTTGGGGCAAAAGGCAGTAATTCTTATTTTGAGGTAAAATGCAGAAATTCCCCTTATTTAGAGGTAAAATGCAGAAATTCCCCATATATTGGTGGAAAATGCAGAAATTCCCTTTAGTTTGGGGCTAAAAGGAAGAAATTAACCGTATTTTGAAGCAAAATTGCAAAAATTCTCATAATTTTCAGGCAAAAAGGCAGAAATTCTTATTTTGGGGCAAAAAGACAGAAAATCTCCTTTTTTCAGGAGCATAAAGTCAGAAATTTTTCTTATTTTGGGGCAAAATTGCGGAAATTTCCTTTACATTGGGGCAAAATTGCAGAAATTTCCCTTATTTTGGGGCAAAATTGCAGGAATTTCACTTATTTCAGAAAAAAGGCAGAAATTTTTTTATTTTGGGGCATAAAGACAGAAATTTCTTTTATTTTGGTACAAAATTGCAGAAAGTTTTCTTATTTTGGGGCAAAAAGGCAGAAATTCCCCATACTTTGGGGCAAAAAGGCAGAAATTCCCCTTATTTTGAGGTAAAAAGGCTGAAATTCCCCTTATTTTCGGGCAAAAAGTCAGAAATTCCCCTTATTTTGGTGCAAAAAGACAGAAATTTTGTTTGTTTTTAGGGAAAAGGCACAAATTGCACTTATTTTGAATCAAAAAGGTGGAAAATCCCCTTATTTTGGGGCAAAAATGAAGAAATTTCCCTTTTTTATGGCAAAAAGGTAAACATTCCCTGTATTTTCAAGCAAAAAGGCATAAATTCCCCATATTTTGGAGCAAAATTGCAGAAATTCCCCTAATTTTGGGGCAAAAGGCAGAAATTCCCTCTATTTTGGGGCAAAAATCAGAAATTCCTTTTATTTTGGGGCAAAATTCAAGAAATTTTCTTTATTTTGGGGCAAAATTGCAGGAATTTATCTTATTTTGGGGCAAAATTGCAGAAATTTCTTTTATTTGGGGCAAAATTGCAGAAATTTCTCTTATTTTCAGGTAAAAAGTCTGAAATTTCCTTTATTTTGGGCAAAAAGGAAGAACTTCTCCTTATTTTGGGGCAAAACTGCAAAAAATTTCCTTATTTTGGGGCAAAAAGGCAGAAATTCCTTATATTTTGTGGCAAAAAGGCAGAAATTTCCCTTATTTTGAGGTAATAAGGTTGAAATTCTCCTTATTTTGGGGCAAAAAGGAAGAAATTCTTTTTATTTTGAGGTAAAATTGCCGAAATTTCAAATATTCCAGGTCAAAATGGCAGAAATTCCCCTTATTTTGGGGCAAAAAGATGAAATCCCTAATTTTTGGCGATAATTGAAGAAATTTCACTTATTTCAGGACAAAAAGCCAGAAATTCCAATTAATTTTGGGCAAAAAGGCAGAAATGACCCGTATTATGGAGAAAAATTGCAGAAATTCCCCTAATATTGGTGCAAAAATGCAGAAATTCCCTTTATTATGGGGCAAAAAGGCAGAAATTCTCCATATTTTGGTGCAAAAATCAGAAATTTCCCTTATTTTGAGGTAAAATTCTCAAATTCCCCAAATTTTAGGGCAAAAGGCAAAAATTTCCCTTATTTTGGGGAAAATTTGGAGAAATTTCACTTATTTCAGCATAAGTCAGAAATTTTCCTTATTTTGAGGCAAAAGAGACAGAAATTCCCTTTGTTTTGGGGGAAAAACAGAAATTCCACTTATTTAGAGGCAAAAAGGCAAAAGTTCTCCTTATTTTGGAGCAAAAATGAAGAAATTTCCCTTTTTATGGCAAAAAAGTTTGCATTCTTCTTATTTTCGGGCAAAAAGGCAGAAATTCCCCAAATTTTGGGGCAAAAGGCAGAATTTCCCCTTATTTTGGGGCAAATTGCAGAAATTTCCCTTATTTTGGGGCAAAATGAAGAAATTTCCCTTTTTTATGGCAAAAAGTTATACATTCCCTTTATTTTCGGGCAAAAAGGCAGAAATTCCTCGTATTTTGGAGCAAAATTGCAGAAATTCCCCTAATTGTGGGGCAAAAAGGCAGAAATATTCCTTATTTTGGGGCAAAAGTCAGAATTTTCACTTATTTTGGGGCAAAATTCAGAAAACTTTTTTTATTTTGGGGCAAAATTGCAGAAATGTCACTTATTTTGGGGCAAAAGTGCAGAAATTTCACTTATTTCAGGGAAAGAAGGCAGAAATTTCCTTTATTTGTGGCAAAAAGGCAGAAATTCCTAATATTTTGTGCCAAAATTCAGAAATTCCTTTTATTTTGAGGTAAAAAGGCTGAAATTCCCCTTATTTGCGGGCAAAAAGGCAGAAATTTCCCTTATATTGGGGCAAAATTGCAGAAATTTCACTTATTTCAGAGTAATAAGTCAGAAATTTTCCTTATTTTGGGGCAAAAAAGACGGAAATTCCCTTTGTTTTGGGGGAAAAAGACAGAAATTCCACTTATCTAGAGGCAAAAAAGCAGAAATTCCCTTTATTTTGGAGCAAAAATAAAAAAAATTTCCTTTTTTATGGCAAAAACGTATGCATTCTTCTTATTTTCAGGCAAATAGGCAGAAATTACCCATATTTTGGGGCAAAAGGCAGAAATTCCTCTTATTTTGGGGCAAAAAGGCTCAAATTTCCCTTATTTTTGGGCAAAATTGCAGAAATTTCATTTATTGTAGGGCAAAAAGTCAGAAATTTCCCTTATTTTGGGGCAAAAAGCAGAATTTTTTTTTTATTATGTTACAAAATTGAAGAAATTTTCCTTATTTTGGAACAAAAAGACAGAAATTCCCCATATTTTGGGGCAAGAGGCAGAAATTCTTCTTATTTTGAGGTAAAATGCAGTAATTCCCCTTATTTAGAGATAAAATGCAGAAATTCACCAAATATTTGGGGAAAATGCAGAAATTCCCTTTATTTTGGGGCTAAAAGGCAGAAATTCCCAGTATTTTGAAGCAAAATTGGAGAAATTCTCATAATTTTCGGGCAAAAAGGCAGAAATTCTCCTTATTTTGGGGCAAAAAGACAGAAAATCTTTTTTTTTCGGGAGCATAAAGTCAGAAATACCTTTTATTTTGGGGCAAAATTGCAGAAATTTCACTTATTTCAGAAAAAATGCAGAAATTTTCTTATTTTGGGGCAAAAAGGCAGAAATTTCTTTTATTTTGGTACAAAATTGCAGAAATTTTTCTTATTTTGGGGCAAAAAGGCAGAAATTACCCATATTTTGGGGTAAAATGGCAGAAATTCCCCTTATTTTGAGATAAAAAGGCTGAAATTTTCTTTAATTTCGGGCAAAAAGTCAGAAATTACCCTTATTTTGGTGCAAAAAGACAGAAATTTCATTTATTTTTGGGGAAAAGTCAAAAAGGCGGAAAATCCCCTTATTTTGGGGCAAAAATGAAGAAATTTCCCTTGTTTATGGCAAAAAGGAAAACATTCCCTTTATTTTTGGGCAAAAAGGCAAAAATTCCCCATATTTTGGAGCAAAATTGCAGAAATTTCCCTAATTTTGGGGCAAAAAAGCAGAAATTCCTCTTATTTTGGGGTAAAACTGCAGAAATTTCACTTATTTCGCAGCAAAATGGCAGAAATTCCCCTTATTTTCGGCGAAAAAGGAAGAAAATCCCCGTATTTTGGAGCAAAATTGCAGAAATTCACCTAATTTTGGGGTAAAAAATACAGTAATTTTTATTATTTTGAGGCAAAACGGCAAAAATTCTCATTATTTTGGGGCAAAAGGCAGAAATTCCCCTTATTTTAGAGCAAAATTGCAGAAATTTCCATTATTTGGGAGCAAAAAAACAGAAATTCCCCTTATTTTTGGGCAAAATTGCATAAATTTCTCTTATTATGGGAAAAAATTGCAGAAATTTCTCTTATTTTAGGGCAAATTTGCAGAAATTTCACTTATTTGAGAGAAAAAAAGCAAAAATTTTTCTTATTTTGGGGCAAAAAGGCAGAAATTCCCATTATTTTGGGGCAAGAATGCAGAAATTCACCTTATTTTGGGCTAAAATTGCAGAAATTTCACATATTTCAGGGCAAAAAGGCAGAAATTTCCCTTATTTTGGGGCAAAAATGAAGAAATTTCCCTGGGCAAAAAGCAGAAATTTTTTTTATATTGGTACAAAATTGAAGAAATTTTCCTTATTTTGGAACAAAAAGGCAGAAATTCCCCATATTTTGGGGCAAAAGGCAGAAATTCCCCTTATTTTGAGGTAAAAAGGCTGAAATTCCCCTTCTTTTGGGGCAAAAAGGCCGAAATTCTTTTTATTTTGGGGTAAAATTGCAGAAATTTCAAATATTTCAGGGCAAAATGGCAGAAATTCTGCTTATTTTGGGGCAAAAAAATGAAATCCCTAATTTTTGGCTAAAATTGCAGATATTTCACTTATCTCGAAACAAAAAGGCAGAAATTCCACTTAATTTCGGGCAAAAAGGCAGAAATGACCCGTATTTTGGAGCAAAAAGGTGAAATTCCCCTTAATTTGAGGTAAAATGCTGAAATTCCTCATATTTTGGGGCAAAAGGCAGAAATTCTCCTCATTTTGGGGCAAAAAGGCACAAATTTCATTTATTTTTGGGCAAAATTGCAGAAATTTCATTTATTTTTGGGTAAAAAGTCAGAAATTCCCCTTTTTTGGGGGCAAAAAGCAGAAATTTCTTTTATTATGGTACAAAATTGAAGAAATTTTCCTTATTTTGGAACAAAAAGGAAGAAATTCCCCATATTTTGAGGCAAAATGCAGAAATTCCCTTTATTTTGGGGCTAAAAGGCAGAAATTCCCCGTATTTTGAAGCAAAATTGCAGAAATTCTCATAATTTTAGGGCAAAAAGGCTGAAATTCTCCTTATTTAGGGCAAAATTGGAGAATTTTCCTTTACTTTGGGGAAAAATTGCAGAAGTATTTCCTTATTATGGGGCAAAATTGCAGAAATTTCACTTATTTCAGGGAAAAAAGGCAGAAATTTCTCTTATTTTGGGGCAAAAGGCAGAAATTTCTTTTATTTTGGTACAAAATTGCAGAAATTTTTCTTATTTTGGGGCAAAAAGGCAGAAATTCCTCATACTTTGGGGCAAAATGCAGAAATTCCCCTTATTTTGAGGAAAAAAGGCTGAAATTCCCCTTATTTTGGGGCAAGAAAATAGAAATTCCTCTTATTTTGGGGCAAAAAGCAGACATTTCAATTATTTTGCGGAAAAAATTTAGAAATTTAAATTATTTCAGGGCAAAAAGTCAGAAATTCCCCTTATTTTGGGGCAAAAAGACAGAAATTCCGTTTATTTTGGGGGAAAAGTCAGAAATTGCACTTATTTTGAGTAAAAAAGGCGGAAAATCCCCTTATTTTGAAGTAAAAATGAAGAAATTTCCCTTTTTATGGCTAAAAGGTATACATTCCCTTTATTTTCAGGCAAAAAGGCAGATATTTCTAGTATTTTGGAGAAAAATTGCAGAAATTCCTATAATTTTGGGGCAAAAACACAGAAATTCCCCTTATTTTGGGGTAAAACTGCAGAAATTTCACTTATTTTGCGGCAAAATGGCAGAAATTCCCCTTATTTTCGGCGAAAAAAGGCAGAAAATCCCTGTATTTTGGAGCAAATTGCAAAAATTCACCTAATTTTGGGGTAAAACATGCAGTAATTTTCTTTGTTTTGGGGCAAAAAGGCAGAAATTCCTCTTATTTTGGGGCAAAAGGCAGAAATTCCCCTTATTTTAGGGCAAAATTGCAGAAATTTCCCCTATTTGGGGACAAAAACAGAAATTTTCTTTATTTTGGGGCAAAATTGCAGAAAATTCTTTTATTATGGGGAAAAATTGCAGAAATTTTTTTTATTTTAAAGCAAAATTGCAGAAATTTCACTTTTTTCAGAGAAAAAAAGCAAAAATTTTTCTTATTTTCGGGCAAAAAGGCAGAAATTCCCATTATTTTGGGGCAAAAAGGCAGAAATTCACGTTATTTTGGGGTAAAATTGCAGACATTTCACATATTTCAGGGTAAAAATGCAGAAATTCCCCTTATTTGGGGGCAAAAAGGCAGAAATTCCCTTTATTTTGGGATAAAATTGCAGAAATTTCCCTTGTTTGGTGGCAAAAAGGCAGAAAATCCCCTTAATTTCGGGCAAAAAGGCAGAAATTCCCCGTATTTTGGAGCAAAATTGCAGAAATTTTCCTAATATTGGGGCAAAAATGCAGAAATTCCCTTTATTTGGGGCAAATCAGCAGAAGTTACTCTTATTTTCGGGAAAAGAGGCAGAAATTCCCTGTATTTTGAAGCAAAATTGCAGAAACTCCCCTAATTTTGGAGCAAAAAGGCAGAAATTCCCTTTATTTTGGGCCAAAAATACAGAAATTCTCATTATTTCGGGGCAAAAACCAGAAATTTCTCTTATTTTGGGGCAAACTTTTAGAAATTTCTTTTATTTTGATACAGAATTGCAGAAATTTTTCTTATTTTGTGGCAAATGCAGAAATTCCCCATATTTTGGTGCAAAAAGTCTGAAATTCCCCTTATTTTGAGGAAAAATGCTGAAATTTTCCATATTTTGGGGTTAAAAGGCAGAAATTCCCCTCATTTTGGGACAAAAAGGCACAAATTTCCCTTATTTTCAGGCAAAATTGCCGAAATTTCATTTATTTCAGGGCGAAAAGTCAGAAATTACTTTTATTTTGGGGCAAAAAGCAGAAATTTCTTTTATTTTGGTACAAAATTGAAAAAATTTTCCTTATTTTGGAACAAAAAGGGAGAAATTCCCCATATTTTGGGGCAAAATGCAGAAATTCCTTTTATTTAGAGGTAAAATGCAGATATTCCCCTAATATTGGGAAAAAATGCAGTAATTCCCTTTATTTTGGGGCTAAAAGGCAGAAATTCCCCGTATTTTGTAGCAAAATTGCAGAAATTCTCATAATTTTAAGGCAAAAAGGCTGAAATTCTCCTTATTTTGGTGCACAAAGAAAGAAAATCTCTGTTTTTCGAGGGCAAAATGTCAGATTCCCCTTATTTGGGACAAAATTGCAGAAATTTCCTTTACTTTAATAAAAAATTGCAGAAATTTCTTTTATTATGGGGCAAAATTTCAGAAATTTCACTTATTTCAGGGAAAAAAGAAAGAAATTTCTCTTATTTTGGGGCAAAAAGGCAGAAATTTCTTTTATTTTGGTACAAAATTCCAGAAATTTTTCTTATTTTGGGGCAAAAAGGCAGAAATTACCTATACTTTGGGGCAAAAGGCAGAAATTCTCATTATTAGGTAAAAAGGCTGAATTTCCCCTTATTTTGTGGCAAAAAGACAGAAATTCCTTTTATTTTGTGGCAAAAAGGCAGAAATTTCCTTTATTTTGGGGAAAAATTGCAGAAATTTCACTTATTTCAGAACAAAATTCAAAAATTCCTTTATTTTGGGGCAAAAATACAGAAATTCCGTATATTTTTGGGTAAAAAGGCAGAAATTTTACTTATTTTAAGGTAAAATGGCAGAAATTCCTCTTATTTTGAGGCAAAAATGAAGAAATTTTTTTTTTTGTTGCAAAAGTTAAACATTCCCCTTATTTTCGGGCAAAAAAGCAGAAATTCCTCGTATTTTGGAGCAAAATTGCGGAAATTCCCCTAATTGTGGGGCAAAAAAGCAGAAATTTTCTATATGTTGGGGCAAAAAAACAGAATTTCTCCTTAGTTTGGGGCAAAACTCAGAAATTCCACTTATTTTGGGGCAAAATTCCAGAAATTTCCCTTATTTTGTGGCAAAAAGTCAGAAATTTCCCTTATTTTGGGGCAAAATTGAAGAAATTTCACTTATTTCAGGGCATAATTCAAAAATTCCTTTTATTTTGGGGCAAAAAGCCAGAAATTCCGTTTATTTTTCGGAAAAAGGTAGAAATTTCACTTATTTTGAGGTAAAAAGGCAGAAATTCCTCTTATTTTGGGGCAAAAATGAAGAAATTTCCCTTTTTTGTGGCAAAAGGTATACATTCCCCTTATTTCCGGGAAAAAAGCAGAAATTCCCAGTATTTTGGAGCAAAATTGCAGAAATTCCCCTAGTTGTGGGGCAAAAAGTCAGAAATTCTCTATTTGTTGGGGCAAAAAGGCAGAATTTCTCCTTATTTTGGGGTAAAACTCGGAAATTCCACTTATTTTGGGGCAAAATACCAAGAATTGCCCTAATTTTGGGGCAAAATTGCAGAAATTTTATGTATTTTGGGGCTAAATTGCAGAAATTTCACTTATTTCAGGGAAAAAAGGCAGAAATTTTTCTAATTTTGGAGCAAAAAGCAGATTTCATAATATTTTGTGGCAAAAATGCAGAAATTCCCCTTATTTTGAGGTAAAAATGCTGAAATTCCGCTTATTTGGGGGCAAAAAGGCAGAAATTTCCCTTATTTTGAAGCAAAAAGACAGAAATTCCCCTTATTTTGGGGCAAAATTGCAGAAATTTCAATTCTTTTAGGGAAAAATTTTAGAAATTTAAATTATTTCAGGGCAAAAAGTCAGAAATTCCCCTTATTTTGGGGCAAAATTGCAGAAATTTCAATTCTTTTAGGGAAAAATTTTAGAAATTTAAATTATTTCAGGGCAAAAAGTCAGAAATTCCCCTTATTTTGGGGCAAAAAGACAGAAATTCTGTTTATTTTTGGGGAAAAGTTAGAAATTGCACTTATTTTGAGTCAAAAAGGAGGAAAATCCCCTTATTTTAGGGTAAAAATGAAGAAATTTCCCTTTTTATGGCAAAAAGGTATACATTCCCTTTATTTTCGGGCAAAAAGGCAGAAATTCCTTGTATTTTGGAGCAAAATTGCAGAAATTCCCCTAATTTTGGGTCAAAAAGGCAGAAATTCCCCTTATTTTGGGGTAAAACTGCAGAAATTTCACTTATTTCAGGGCAAAATGGCAGAAATTCCCCTTATTTTCGGCGAAAAAGGCAGAAAATCCTTGTATTTTGGAGCAGAATTGCAGAAATTAACCTAATTTTGGGGTAAAACATGCCGTAATTTTCTTTGTTTTGGGGCAAAATGCAGAAATTCCCCTTATTTTGGGGCAAAAGGCAGAAATTCCCTTTATTTTAGGGCAATATTGCAGAAATTTCTCTGATTTGGGGACAAAAAAAAGAAATTTCATTTATTTAGGGGCAAAATTGCAGAAAATTTCTTTATTATGGGGAAAAATTGCAGAAATTTCTTTTATTTTAAGGCAAAATTGCAGAAATTTCACTTATTTCAGAGAAAAAAAGCAAAAATTTTTCTTATTTGAGACAAAAAGGCAGAAATTCCCATTATTTTGGGGCAAAAAGGCAGAAATTCACCTTATTTTGGGGTAAAATTGCAGACATTTCACATAATTCAGGGCAAAAAGAAAGAAATTTCCCTTATTTGGGGGTATAAGGCAGAAATTCCCATTATTTTGAGATAAAATTGCAGAAATTTCCCTTGTTTGGGGGCAAAAAGGAAGAAAATCCCCTTAATTTTGGGCAAAAAGGCAGAAATTCCCCGTATATTGGAGCAAAATTGCAGAAATTCCCCTAATATTGGGGCAAAAATGCAGAAATTCCCTTTATTTGGGGCAAATCGGCAGAAGTTCCTTTTATTTTCGGGAAAAAAGGCAGAAATTCCCTGTATTTTGAAGCAAAATTGCAGAAACTCCTCTAATTTTGAGGCAAAAAGGCAGAAATTCCTTTTATTTTGGGGCAAAAATACAGAAATTCTCATTATTTCGGGACAAAAATCAGAAATTTCCCTTATTTTGTGGCAAAATTTTAAAAATTTCTTTTATTTTTGTACAGAATTGCAGAAATTTTTCTTATTTTGTGGCAAAACGGCAGAAATTCTCCATATTTTGGTGCAAAAAGGCTGAAATTCCCCTTATTTTGAGGTAAAATTCTGAAATTCCCCATATTTTGTGGTTAAAATGCAAAAATTCCCCTCATTTTGGGGCAAAAAGGCACAAATTTCCCTTATTTTCGGGCAAAGTTGAAGAAATTTCATTTATTTAAGAACAAAAAGTCAGAAATTACTTTTATTTTTGGGCAAAAAGCAGAAATTTCTTTTATTTTGGTACAAAATTGAAGAAATTTTCCTTATTTTGGAACAAAAAGTCAGAAATTCCCCATATTTTGGGCAAAAGGAAGAAATTCCCCTTATTTTGAGGTAAAAAGGCTGAAATTCCCGTTATTTTGGGGCAAAAGGCAGAAATTCCCTTTATTTTGTGGCAAAAAGGCAGAAATTTCCGTTAATTGGGGCAGAAAAGCAAAAATTTTCCTTATTTGGGGGCAATAAGGCAGAAATTCCCCATATTTTGTGGCAAAAATGCACAAATTCCCCTTATTTGGAGGTAAAATGCTGAAATTCTCCTTATTTTGGCAAAAGAAGAAATTCCCATTATTTTGGGGAAAATTGCAGAAATTTCACTTATTTCAGGGCAATAAGTCAGAAATTTGCCTTATTTTGGGGCAAAAAGCAGAAATTCTCCTAATTTTGGAGCCAAAAAGAGAAATTCCCCTTATTTTGGTGTAAAATTTCGGAAATTTCAAATATTTCAGGGCAAAAAGGCAGAAATTCCACTTTATTTTGGGCAATAAGGCAGAAATTTTCCGTATTTTTCAGCAAAATTTCAGAAATTCGGCTTATATTGGTGCAAAAATGCAGAAATTCCCTTTATTTTGGTGCAATAAGGCTGAAATTCCCCGAATTTGAAGCAAAATTGCACATATTCCACTAATTTTGAGGGAAAATGCAGAAATTCACATTATTTTGGGGCAAAAAGACAGAAATTCTCTTTATTTCAGGGCAAAAAGTCAGATATTCCCATTATTTTGGGGCAAAATTCCAGAAATGTACTTTATTTAGGGGCAAAATTGCAGAAATCTCCCTTATTTTGGGGCAAAATTTCAGAAATTTCACTTATTTCAGGGATACAACGCAGAAATTTCTCTTATTTTGGGGCAAAAAGGCAGAAATTACTTTTATTTTGGTACAAAATTGCAGAAAATTTCTTTATTTTGGGAGAAAAATACAGAAATTCTCCATAATTTAGGGCAAAAAGGCAGACATTCCCCTTATCATTAGGTAACAAGGCTGAAATTCCCCTTATTTTGGGGCAAAAAGTAAGAAATTCCCCTTATTTTGTGGCAAAAATGCAGAAATTTCCCTTACTTTGGGGCAAAATTGCAGAAATTTCACTTATTTCAGGGCATAATTCAAAAATTCCTTTTACTTTCGGGCAAAAATACAGAAATTCCGTATATTTTTGGGTAAAAAGGCAGAAATTTCACTTATTTTGAGGAAAAAGCAGAAATTCCTCTAATTTTGGGGCAAAAATGAAGAAATTTTCCTTTTTTGTGGCAAAAGGTAAACATTCCCCTTATTTTCGGGCAAAAAAGCAGAAATTCCCCGTATTTTAAAGCAAAATTGCAGAAATTCCCGAAATTGTGGGACAAAAAGGCAGAAATTCCCTATATGTTGGGGCAAAAAGACAGAAATTCTCCTTATTTTGGGGCAAAACTCAGAAATTCCACTTATTTTGGGGCAAAATTCCAGAAATTTTCCTTATTTTGGGGCAAAATTGCAGAAATTTCAATTATTTTGGGGTAAAATTGCAGAAATTTCACTTATTTCAGGAAAAAAAGGCAGAAATTTACCTTATTTTAGAGAAAAAAGCAGAAATTCCTAATATTTTGTGGCAAAAACGCAAAAATCCCCCTTATTTTGTGGCAAAAAGGCAGAAATTTCTTTTATTTTAGGGCAAAATTGCAGAAATTTCACCTATTTCAGGGTATAATTCAAAAATTCCTTTTATTTTAAGGCAAAAAGACGAAATTTCCATTTATTTTTGGGTAAAAAGGCAGAAATTTCACTTATTTTGAGGTAAAAAGGCAGAAATTCCTTATATTTTGGGGCAAAAAAGAAGAAATTTCCTTTTTTTGTGGCAAAAGGTATACATTCCCCTTATTTTCGGGAAAAAAGCAGAAATTCCCAGAATTTTGGAGCAAAATTGCAGAAATTCTTCTAGTTGTGGGGCAAAAAGTCAGAAATTCCCTATTTGTTGGGGCAAAAAGACAGAAATTCTCTTCATTTCTGGGCAAAACTCAGAAATTCCACTTATTTTGGGGCAAAATTCCAGAAATTTCTCTTATTTTGGGGCAAAATTGCAGAAATTTCACTTATTTTGGGGCAAAATTGCAGAAATTTCACTTATTTCAGGGAAAAAAGGCAGAAATTTTCCTAATTTTGGAGCAAGAAGGCAGAAATTCCTAATATTTTGTGGCAAAAACGCAAAAATTCCCCTTATTTTGAGGTAAAAAGGCTGAAAGTCCCCTTATTTGGGGGCAAAAAGGCAAAAATTTCCCTTATTTTTGGGCAAAAAGACAGAAATTCATCTTATTTTGGGGCAAAATTGCAGAAATTTCAATTATTTTGTGGAAAAATTTTAGAAAATTAACTTATTTCAGGGCAAAAAGTCAGAAATTCCCCTTATTTTGGGGCAAAAAGACAGAAATTCCGTTTATTTTTGGGGAAAAGTCAGAAACTGCACTTATTTTGAGTCAAAAAAGCAGAAAATCCCCTTATTTTGGTGTAAAAATGAAGAAATTTCCCTTTTTAGGGCTAAAAGGTATACATTCTCTTTATTTTCGTGCAAAAAGGCAGAAATTCCCCGTATTTTGGAGCAAAATTGCAGAAATTCCCCTAATTTTGGGGCAAAAAGGCAGAAATTCCTTTCATTTTGGGGTAAAACTGCAGAAATTTCACTTATTTCACGGCAAAATGACAGAATTTCCTTTTATTTTCAGCGAAAAAGGCAGATAATCCTTGTATTTTGGAACAGAATTGCAGAAATTCACCTAATTTTGGGGTAAAACATGCAGTAATTTTCTTTGTTTTGGGGCAAAAAGGCAGAAATTCCCCTTATTTTGGGGCAAAAGTCAGAAATTCCCCTTATTTTGGGGTAAAACTGCAGAAATTTCACTTATTTTGCAGCAAAATGGCAGAAATTCCCCTTATTTTCGGCGAATAAGGCAGAAAATCCCTGTATTTTGGAGCAAAATTCCAGAAATTCACCTAATTTTGGGGTAAAACATGCAGTAATTTTCTTTGTTTTGAGGCAAAAAGGCAGAAATTCCCCTTATTTTGGGGCAAATGCAGAAATTCCCCTTAATTTAGAGCAAAATTGCAGAAATTTACCCTATTTGGGGACAAAAAATAGAAATGTCCTTTATTTTGGGGCAAAATTGCAGAAAATTCCTTTATTATGGGGAAAAATTGCAGAATTTTTTTTAATTTAAAGCAAAATTGCAGAAATTTCCCCTATTTGGGGACAATAAATAGAAATTTCCTTTATTTTGGGGCAAAAAGGCAGAAATTCACCTTATTTTGGGGTAAAATTGCAGACATTTCACATATTTCAGGGCAAAAAGGCAGAAATTCCCCTTATTTGGGGGCAAAAAGGCAGAAATTCCCCTTATTTTGGGATAAAATTGCAGAAATTTTTCTTGTTTGGTGGCAAAAAGGCAGAAAATCCCCTTAATTTCGGGCAAAAAGGCAAAAATTCCGCGTATTTTGGAGCAAAATTGATGAAATTCCCCTAATATTGGGGCAAAAATGAAGAAATTCCCTTTATTTGGGGCAAATCAGCAGAAGTTCCTTTTATTTTCGAGAAAAGAGGCAGAAATTCCCTGTATTTTGAAGCAACATTGCAGAAACTCCCCTAATATTGGGGCAAAAATGCAGAAATTCCCTTTATTTGGGGCAAATCAGCAGAAGTTCCTCTTATTTTTGGGAAAAGAGGGAGAAATTCTCTGTATTTTGAAGCAAAATTGAAGAAACTTTCCTAATTTTGGGGCAAAAAAGCAGAAATTCCCTTTATTTTGGGGCAAAAATACAGAAATTCTCCTTATTTCGGGGCAAAAATCAGAAATTTCCCTTATTTTGGGGTAAAATTTTAGAAATTTCTTTTATTTTGGTACAGAATTGCAGAAATTTTTCTTATTTTGTGGCAAATGCAGAAATTCCACATATTTTGGTGCAAAAAGGCTGAAATTCCCCTTATTTTGAGGTAAAATGCTGAAATTCCCTATATTTTGGGGTTAAAAGGCAGAAATTCCCCTCATTTTGGGGCAAAAAGGCACAAATTTCCCTTATTTTGGGGCAAAATTGCAGAAATTTCATTTATTTCAGGGCAAAAAGTCAGAAATTACTTTTATTTTGGGGTAAAAAGCAGAAATTTCTTTTATTTTGGTACAAAATTGAAGAAATTACCCTTATTTTGGAACAAAAAGGCAGAAATTCCCCATATTTTGGGGCAAAATGCAGAAATTCCCCTTATTTAGAGGTAAAGTGCAGATATTCTCCTAATATTGGGGAAAAATTCAGAAATTCCCTTTATTTTGGGGCTAAAAGGCAGAAATTCCCTGTATTTTGAAGCAAAATTGCAAAAATTCTCATAATTTTAAAGCAAAAGGGCTGAAATTCTCCTTATATTGGTGCAAAAAAAAAAGAAAATCTCTGTTTTTCAAGGGCAAAAAGTCAGAAATTCCCCTTATTTGGGACAAAATTGCAGAAATTTCCTTTACTTTAAAGAAAAATTGCAGAAATTTCCCTTATTATGGGGCAAAATTGCAGAAATTTCACTTATTTCAGGGAAAAAAGGCACAAATTTCTCTTATTTTGGGGCAAAATGCAGAAATTTCTTTTATTTTGGTACAAAATTGCAGAAATTTTTCTTATTTTGGGGCAAATAGGCAGAAATTACCTATATTTTGGGGCAAAAGGCAGAATTCCCCTTATTTTGTGGCAAAAAGGCAGAAATTTCCTTTATTTTGGGGCAAAATTGCAGAAATTTCACTTATTTCAGGGCAAAATTCAAAAATTCCTTTTATTTTGGGGCAAAATACAGAAATTCCATATATTTTAGGGTAAAAAGGCAGAAATTATACTCATTTTAAGGTAAAAAGGCAGAAATTCCTCTTATTTTGGGGCAAAAATAAAGAAATTTCCCTTTTTTGTCGGAAAAGGTAAACATTCTCCTTATTTTCGGGCAGAAAAAAAAGAAATTCTCCGTATTTTGGAGCAAAATTGCAGAAATTTTCCTAATTGTGTGGCAAAAAGGCAGAAATTCCTTATATGTTGGGGCAAAAAGACAGAATTTCTCCTTATTTTGGGGCAAAACTCAGAAATTCCACTTATTTTGGGGAAAAATTCCAGAAATTTCCCATATTTTGGGGCAAAATTGCAGAAATTTCAATTATTTTGGGGCAAAATTGCAGAAATTTCACTTTTTTCAGGGAAAAAAGGCAGAAATTTTTCTTATTTTGGGGCAAAAAGGCAGAAATTCCTAATATTTTGTGGCAGAAATGCAGAAATTCCTTTTATTTTGTGGCAAAAAGGCAGAAATTTCCCTTATTTTGGGGCAAAATTGCAGAAATTTCACTTATTTCAGGGCATAATTCAAAAATTCCTTTTATTTTGCAGCAAATAGAAAGAAATTCCGTTTAATTTTCGGTAAAAAGGCAGAAATTTCACTTATTTTGAGGTAAAAAGGCAGGAATTCCTCTTTTTTTGGGGCAAAAATGAAGAAATTTCCCTTTTTTGTGGGAAAAGGTATACATTCCATTTATTTTCGAGAAAAAAAGCAGAAATTTTAAGTATTTTGGAGCAAAATTGCAGAAATTCCCCTAATTGTGGGGCAAAAAGGCAGAAATTCCCTATTTGTTGGGGCAAAAATACAGAATTCCTCCTTATTTTGGGGCAAAACTCAGAAATTCCACTTATTTTGGGGCAAAATTCCAGAAATTTCCCTTATTTTGGGGCAAAATTGCAGAAATTTCAATTATTTTGGGACAAAATTGCAGAAATTTCACTTATTTCAGGGAAAAAAGGCAGAAATTTTCCTAATTTTGGAGGAAAAATTCAGAAATTCCCTTTATTTTGAGGTAAAAAGGCTGAATTCCCCTTATTTGGGGGCAAAAAGGCAGAAATTTCCCTTGTTTTGGGGCAAAAAGACAGAAATTCCCCATATTTTGGAGCAAAATTGCAGAAATTCCTCTAATTTTAGGGCAAAAAGGCAGAAATTCCCCTTACTTTGGGGTAAAACTGCAAAAATTTCACTTATTTCACGGCAAAATGGCAAAAATTCCCCTTATTTTCGGCGAAAAATGCAGAAAAATCTTGTATTTTGGAGCAGAATTGCAGAAATTAACCTAATTTTGGAGTAAAACATGCAGTAATTTTCTTTGTTTTGGGGCAAAAAGGCAGAAATTCCTTTTATTTTGCGGCAAAAAGCAGAAATTCCCCTTATTTTAGGGCAATATTGCAGAAATTTCCCTTATTTGGGGACAAAAAACAGAAATTCCGTTTATTTTGGGGCAAAATTGCAGAAAATTTCTTTATTATGGGGAAAAATTGCAGAAATTCCTTTTATTTTAAGGCAAAATTGCGTAAATTTCACTGATTTCAGAAAAAAAACAAAAATTTTTCTTATTTCTGGGCAAAAAGGCAGAAATTCCCATTATTTTGAGGCAAAAAGACAGAAATTCACCTTATTTTGGGGTAAAATGTCAGACATTTCACATATTTCAGGGCAAAAAGGCAAAAATTCCCCTTATTTGGGGGTATAAAGGCAGAAATTCCCATTATTTTGAGATAAAATTGCAGAAATTTCCCTTGTTTGGGGGCAAAAAGGCAGAAAATCCCTTTAATTTCGGGCAAAAAGGCATAAATTCCCCGTATTTTGGAGCAAAATTGCAGAAATTCCCCTAATATTGGGGCAAAAATGCAGAAATTCCCTTTATTTGGGGCAAATCAGCAGAAGTTCCCCTTATTTTCGGGAAAAGAGGCAGAAATTCCCTGTATTTTGAAGCAAAATTGCAGAAACTCCCCTAAATTTGGGCAAAAAGGCAGAAATTCCCTTTATTTTGGGGCAAAAATACAGAAATTCTCCTTATTTCGTGGCAAAAATCAGAAATTTCCCTTATTTTGGGGCAAAATTTTAGAATTTTCTTTTATTTTGGTACAGAATTGCAGAAATTTTTTTTATTTTGTGGCAAGAAGGCAGAAATTTTTTATATTTTGTGGCAAAAAGGCACAAATTTTTCTTTATTTTTGGGCAAAATTGCAGAAATTTCATTTATTTCAGGACAAAAAGTCAGAAATTCCTTTTATTTTGGGGCAAAAATCAGAAATTTTTTTATTTTGGTACAAAATTGAAGAAATTTTTCTTGTTTTGGAACAAAAAGGCAGAAATTCCCCATATTGTGGGGCAAAATCAGAAATTCCCCTTATTTGAGGTAAAAATGCTGAAATTCCCCTTATTTTGGGGCAAAAAGGCAGAAATTCCCTTTACTTTGTGGCAAAAAGGCAGAAATTCCTGTTAATTGGGGCAGAAAAGCAGAAATTTTCCTTATTTGGAGGCAATAAGGCAGAAATTCCCCATATTTTGTGGCAAAATGGAAGAAATTCACCTTATTTTGGGGCAAAATTTCAGAAATTTCACTTATTTCATGGCAAAAAGTCAGAAATTTGCCTTATTTTGGGGCAAAAAGCAGAAATTCTCCTAATTTTAGGGCCAAAAAAAGAAATTCCCCTTATTTTGGTGTAAAATTGCAGAAATTTCAAATATTTCAGGGCAAAAAGGCAGATATTCCACTTTATTTCGGGCAATAAGGCAGAAATTCTCCGTATTTTGTAGCAAAATTTCAGAAATTTCACTTATATTGGTGCAAAAATGCAGAAATTCCCTTTATTTTGGTGCAATAAGGCAGAAATTCCCCGTATTTTGGAGCAAAATTTCACATATTCCACTAATTTTGAGGGAAAATGCAGAAATTCACATTATTTTGGGGCAAAAACAAAGAAATTCTCCTTATTTCAGGGCAAAAAGTCAGATATTCCCCTTATTTTGGGGCAAAATTCAAGAAATGTCCTTTATTTTGGGGGAAAATTGCAGAAATCTCTTATATTTTTGGGCAAAATTACAGAAATTTCACTTATTTCAGGGAAAAAACGCAGAAATTTCTCTTATTTTGGGGCAAAAAGGCAGAAATTACTTTTATTTTGGTACAAAATTGCAGAAAATTTCTTTATTTTGGGAGAAAATACAGAAATTCTCCATATTTTAGGGCAAAAAGGCAGACATTCCCCTTATCATTAGGTAACAAAGCTGAAATTCCCTTTATTTTGGGGCAAAAAGACAGAAATTCCCCTTATTTTGCGGCAAAAAAGCAGAAATTTCCCTAATTTTGGGGCAAAATTGCAGAAATTTCACTTATTTCAGGGCAAAATTCAAAAATTCCTTTTATTTTCGGGTAAAAATACAGAAATTCCTTATATTTTTGGGTAAAAAGGCAGAAATTTCAATTATTTTTAGGAAAAAAGGCAGAAATTCCTCTTATTTTGGGGCAAAAATGAAGAAATTTCCCTTTTTTGTGGCATAAGGTAAACATTCCCTTATTTTCGGGCAAAAAAGCAGAAATTTCCCGTATTTTAAAGCAAAATTGCAAAAATTTTCCTAATTGTGGGGCAAAAAGGCAGAAATTCCATATATGTTGAGACAAAAAGACAGAAATTCTCCTTATTTTGGGGCAAAACTCAGAAATTCCACTTATTTTGGGGCAAAATTCCAGAAATTTCCCTTATTTTGGGGCAAAATTGCAGAAATTTCAATTATTTTGGGGCAAAATTGCACAAATTTCACTTATTTCAAGGAAAAAGGCAGAAATTTTTCTTATTTTGGGGAAAAAGGCAGAAATTCCTAATATTTTGTGGCAAAAACGCAGAAATTCCCTTTATTTTGTGGCAAGAAGGCAGAAATTTCCCTTATTTTGGGGCAAAATAGCAGAAATTTTACTTATTTCAGGGCATAATTCAAAAATTCCTTTTATTTTGGGGCAAAAAGACAGAAATTCCTTTTATTTTTGGGTAAAAAGGCAGAAATTCCTCTTATTTTGGGGCAAAAATGAAGAAATTTCCCCTTTTTGTGGGAAAAGGTATACATTCCCCTTATTTTCGGGAAAAAAAGGCAGAAATTCCCTGTATTTTGGAGCAAAATTGCAGAAATTCCCCTAATTGTGGGGCAAATTGGCAGAAATTCCCTATATGTTGGGGCAAAAAGACAGAAATTCTCCTTATTTTGGGGCAAAACTCAGAAATTCCCCTTATTTTGGGGCAAAATTCCAGAAATTTCTTTTATTTTGGGGCAAAATTGCAGAAATTTCACTTATTTCAGGGAAAAAAGGCAGAAATTTTCCTTATTTTGGGGCAAAAAGTCAGAAATTTCTAATATCTTGTGGCAAAAATGCAGAAATTCTCCTTATTTTGAGGTAAAAAGGCTGAAATTCCCCTTATTTGGGGGCAAAAAGGCAGAAATTTCCCTTATTTTGGGGAAAAATTGCAGAAATTTCACTTATTTCAGGGTAATAAGTCAGAAATTCCCCTTATTTTGGGGCAACAAAGACAGAAAATCCCTTTGTTTTGGGGGAAAAGACAGACATTCCACATATTTAGAGGCAAAAAGCAGAAATTCCCGTTATTTTGGAGCAAAAATGAAGAAATTTCTTTTTTGTAAGGCAAAAAGGTATGCATTCTTATTATTTTCGGGCAAAAAGGCAGAAATTCCCCGTATTTTGGGGCAAAATTGCAGAAATTCCCATAATAGTTGGGCAAAAATGCAGAAATTCCCTATATGTTGGGGCAAAAAGACAGAAATTCTCTATATTTTGGGGCAAAACTCAGAAATTCCACTTATTTTGGGGCAAAATTGCAGAAATTTCCCTTATTTTGGGGCAAAATTGCAGAAATTTCACTTATTTTGGGGCAAAATTTCAGAAATTTCACTTATTTTAGGGAAAAAAGGCAGAAATTTTCCTTATTTTGGGGCGAAAAGGCAGAAATTCCTAATATTTTGTGGCAAAAATGCAGAAATTCCCATTATTTTGAGGTAAAAAGGCTAAAATTCCCCTTTTTAGGGGGCAAAAAGGCAGAAATTTTTCTTATTTAGGGGCAAAATTGCAGAAATTTCACTTATTTCAGGGTAATAAGTCAGAAATTCCCTTTATTTTGGGGCAAAAAAGACAGAAATTCCCTTTGTTTTGGGGGAAAAAGACAGAAATTCCACTTATTTAGAGGCAAAAAGGCAGAAATTCCCCTTATTTAGGAGCAAAAATGAAGAAATTTCCTTTTTTATGGCAAAAAGTTATGCATTCCCATTATGTTCGAGCAAAAAAGCAGAAATTTCCTGTATTTTGGAGCAAATTTGCAGAAATTCTCCTAATTTTGGGGCAAAAGGCAGAAATTTCCTTTATTTTGGGGCAAAAATCAGAAATTACCCTTATTTTGGGGCTAAATTCAAGAAGTTTCCTTTATTTTGGGGCAAAATTGCAGGAATTTACCTTATTTTAAGGCAAAATTGCAGAAATTTCCTTTATTTGGGGCAAAATTGCAGAAATTTCACTTATTTCCAGGTAAAAAGGCTGAAATTTCTTTTATTTTGGGGCAAAAATGAGAAATTCCCTTTATTTTGGGGCAAAATTGCAGAAATTTCCTATATTATGGGGAAAAATTGCAGAAATTAACCTTATTTCAGGGCAAAATTGCAGAAATTTCACTTATTTCAGAGAAAAAAAGCAAAAATTTTTGTTATTTTGGGGCAAAAAGGCAGAAAATCCCATTATTTTGTGGCAAAAAGGCAGAAATTCACCTTATTTTGGGGTAAAAACCAGATATTTCACATATTTCAGGGCAAAAAGGCAGAAATTTCCCTTGTTTTGGGGCAAAATTGCAGAAATTTTACTTATTTCATGGTAATAAGTCAGAAATTTTTCTTATTTTGGGGCAAAAAAGACATAAATTCTTTTTGTTTTTGGAAAAAAAGACAGAAATTCCACTTATTTAGAGGCAAAAAACCGAAATTCTTATTTTGGAGCAAAAATGAAGAAATTTTCCTCTTTTATGGCAAAAAGTTATTCATCCCCCTTATTCTCGGGCAAAAAGGCAGAAATTCCCTGTATTTTGGAGCAAAATTGCAGAAATTCCCCTAATAGTGGGGCAAAAAAGCAGAAATTCCCTATATGTTGGGGAAAAAAGACAGAAATTCTCCTTATTTTGGGGCAAAACTCAGAAATTCCCTATATTTTGGGGCAAAATTCCAGAAATTTCCCTTATTTTGGGGCAAAATTGCAGAAATTTCACTTATTTTGGGGCAAAATTGCAGAAATTTCACTTATTTCAGGGAAAAAAAGGCAGAAATTTTCCTTATTTTGGGGCAAAAATGAAGAAATTCTTAATATTTTGTGGCAAAAATGCAGAAATTCTTCTTATTTTGAGGTAAAAAGGCTGAAATCCTCCTTATTTGGGGGCAAAAAAGCAGAAATTTTCCTTATTTTAAGGCAAAATTGCAGAAATTTCACTTAATTCAGGATAATGAGTCAGAAATTCCTCTTATTTTGTAGCAAAAAAGGCAGAAATTCCCCTTATTTTGGAGCAAAAATGAAGAAATTTCCCGTTTTATGGCAAAAAGGTATGCATTCCCATTATTTTCTCGCAAAAAGGCAGAAATTCCCCGTATTTTGGAGCAAACTTGCAGAAATTCCCCTAATTTTGGGGCAAAAGGCAGAAATTCCCATTATTTCAGGGCAAAAATCAGAAATTCTTCTTATTTTGGGGCACAATTCTAGAAATTTCCTTTATTTTGGGGCAAAATTGCAGGAATTTACCTCATTTTGGGGCAAAATTGCAGAAATTTCCTTTAATTAAGGCAAAATTGCAGAAATTTCACTTATTTCAGAGAAAAAAAGATAAAATGTTTGTTATTTTGGGGCAAAAAGGCAGAAATTCCCATTATTTTGGGGCAAAAAGGCAGAAATTCACCTTATTTTGGGGTAAAATTGCAGAAATTTCACATATTTCAGGGCAAAAAGTAAGAAATTTCCCTTGTTTTCTGGCAAAATTGCAGAAATTTTACTTATTTTATGGTAATAAGTCAGAAATTTTTCTTATTTTGGGGCAAAAAAGACAGAAATTCCCTTTGTTTTTGGAAAAAAAGACAGAAATTCCACTTATTTAGAGGCAAAAAAGCAGAAATTCTTCTTATTTTGGAGCAAAAATGAAGAAATTTTTTTTTATGGCAAAAAGTTATGCATTCCCCTTATTTTCGAGCAAAAAGGCAGAAATTCCTTGTATTTTGGAGCAAAATTGCAGAAATTCCCCTAATTGTGGGGCAAAAAGGCAGAAATTCCCTATATGTTGGGACAAAAAGACAGAAATTATCCTTATTTTGGGGCAAAACTCAGAAATTCCCCTTATTTTGGGGCAAAATTCCAGAAATTTCCTATATTTTGGTGCAAAATTGCAGAAATTTCACTTATTTTGGGGCAAAATTTCAGAAATTTCACTTATTTTAGGGAAAAAAGGCTGAAATTTTCCTTATTTTGGGGGAAAAATGAAGAAATTCTTAATATTTTGTGGCAAAAATGCAAAAATTTCTCTTATTTTGAGGTAAAAAGGATGAAATCCTCTTTATTTGGGGGCAAAAAGGCAGAAATTTTTTTTATTTTGGGGCAAAATTGCAGAAATTTCACTTATTTCAGGATAATGAGTCAGAAATTGACCTTATTTTGTAGCAAAATCGGCAGAAATTCCCCTTATTTTGGAGCAAAAATGAAGAAATTTCCCTTTTTATGGCAAAAAGGTATGCATTCCCATTATTTTCTGGCAAAAAGGCAGAAATTCCCCGTATTTTGGAGCAAAATTGCAGAAATTCCCCTAATTTGGGGCAAAATTCCATAATTTTCCTTTATTTTGAGGCAAAAATCAGAAATTCCCCTTATTTTGGGGCACAATTTCAGAAATTTTCATTTATTTTGGGGCAAAATTGCAGGAATTTACCTTATTTTGGGGCAAAATTGCAGAAATTTCTCTTATTTAAGGCAAAATTCCAGAAATTTCACTTATTTTCAGGTACAAAGGCTGAAATTTCCTATATTTTGGGTCAAAAAGGGAGAATTTCCCTTTATTTTGGGGCAAAATTGCAGACATTTTTCTTATTATGGGGAAAAATTGCAGAAATTTCCCTTACTTTAGGGCAAAATTGCAGAAATTTCACTTATTTCAGAGAAAAAAAGCAAAAATTTTTGTTATTTTGGGGCAAAAAGGCAGAAATTCCCATTATTTTGGGGCAAAAAGGCAGAAATTCACCTTATTTTGGGGTAAAATTGCAGAAATTTCACATATTTCAGGGCAAAAAGGCAGAAATTTTCTTTGTTTTGGGGCAAAATTGCAGAAATTTTACTTATTTCATGGTAATAAGTCAGAAATTTATCTTATTTTGGGGCAAAAAAAACAGAAATTCCCTTTGTTTTAGGAAAAAAGACAGAAATTTCACTTATTTAAAGGCAAAAAGCAGAAATTCTTCTTATTTTGGAGCAAAAATGAAGAAATTTTCCTCTTTTATGGCAAAAAGGTATGCATTCCCCTTATTTTCGGGCAAAAAGGCAGAAATTCCCTGTATTTTGGAGCAAAATTGCAGAAATTCCCCTAATTTTGGGGCAATAAGGCAGAAATTCCCTATATGTTGGGGCAAAAAGACAGAAATTCTCCTTATTTTGGGGCAAAACTCAGAAATTCCCTTTATTTTGGGGCAAAATTCCAGAAATTTCCCTTATTTTTGGGCAAAATTGGAGAAATTTCACTTATTTTGGGGCAAAATTGCAGAAATTTCACTTATTTCAGGGAAAAAAGCAGAAATTTTCCTTATTTTTGGGCAAAAATGAAGAAATTCTTAATATTTTGTGGCAAAAATGAAGAAATTCCTCTTATTTTGAGGTAAAAAGGCTGAAATCCTCCTTATTTGGGGGCAAAAAGGCAGAAATTTTCCTTATTTTGGGGCAAAATTGCAGAAATTTTACTTATTTCAGGAAAATGAGTCAGAAATTCCCCTTATTTTGTAGCAAAAAAGGCAGAAATTCCCCTTATTTTGGAGCAAAAATGAAGAAATTTCCCTTTTTATGACAAAAAGGTATGCATTCCCATTATTTTTGGGCAAAAAGGCAGAAATTCCCCGTATTTTGGAGCAAAATTGCAGAAATTCCCCTAATTTTGGGGAAAAGGCAGAAATTCCCTTTATTTTGGGGCACAATTCCAGAAATTTTCTTTATTTTGTGGCAAAATTGCAGGAATTTACGTTATTTTGGGGCAAAATTGCAGAAATTTCCCTTATTTAAATCAAAATTGCAGAAATTTCACTTATTTCCAGGGAAAAAGGCTGAAATTTTATTTATTTTGGGTCAAAAAGTGAGAAATTCCCCTTATTTTGGGGCAAAATTGCAGAAATTTCCCTTATTTCATGTTAATAAGTCAGAAATTCTACTTATTTTGGGGCAAAAGAGACAGAAATTCCCTTTGTTTTGGGGGAAAAAGACAGAAATTCCACTTATTTAGAGGCAAAAAAGTAGAAATTCTTCTTATTTTGGAGCAAAAATGAAGAAATTTTTCTCTTTTATGGCAAAAAGTTATGCATTCCCCTTATTTTCGGACAAAAAGGCAGAAATTCATTGTATTTTGGAGCAAAATTTCAGAAATTCCCCTAATTGTGATGCAAAAAGGCAGAAATTCCCTATATGTTGGGGCAAAAAGAGAGAAATTCTCCTTATCTTGGGGCAAAATTCCAGAAATTTCCATTATTTTGGGGCAAAATTGCAGAAATTTCACTTATTTTGGGGCAATATTGCAGAAATTTCACTTATTTCAGGGGAAAAAGGCAGACATTTTCCTTATTTTGGGACAAAAAGGCAGAAATTACTAATATTTTGTGGCAAAAATGCAGAAATTTTTCTTATTTTGAGGTAAAAATGCTAAAATTCCCCTTATTTTGTGGCAAAATGCAGAAATTTTTCTCATTTTGAGGTAAAAATGCTAAAATTCCCCTTATTTGGAGGCAAAAAGGCAGAAATTTCCCTTATTTTGGGGCAAAATTGAAGAAATTTCACTTATTTGGTGCAAAATTGCAGAAATTTCACTTATTTTTAGGTAAATAGGCTGAAATTTCCTTTATTTTAGGGCAAAAAGGGAGAAATTCCCCTTATTTTGGGGTAAAATTGCAGAAATTTCTCTTATTATGGTGAAAAATTGCAGAAATTTCCCTTATTTTAGGGCAAAATTGCAGAAATTTCACTTATTTCAGAGAAAAAAAAGCAAATTTTTTTCTTATTTTGAGACAAAAAGGCAGAAATTCCCATAATTTTTGGGCAAAAAGGCAGAAATTCTCCTTATTTTAAGGCAAAAACACAGAAAATCTCCTTTTTTCGGGAGCAAACAGTCAGAAATTCCCCTTATTTTGGGGCAAAAAAGACAGAAAATCCCTTTGTTTTTGGGGAAAAAGACAGACATTCCACATATTTAGAGGCAAAAAAGCAGAAATTCCCCTTATTTTGGAGCAAAAATGAAGAAATTTCTTTTTTTAAGGCAAAAAGGTATGCATTCTTCTTATTTTCGGGCATAAAGGAAGAAATTCCCCGTATTTTGGAGAAAAATTGCAGAAATTCCCCTAATTGTGGGGCAAAAATGCAGAAATTCCCTATATGTTGGGGCAAAAAGACAGAAATTCTCCTTATTTTGGGGCAAAACTCAAAAATTCCACTTTTTTGGGGCAAAATCCAGAAATTTCACTTATTTTGGGGCAAAATTGCAGGAATGTCACTTATTTCAGGGAAAAAAGGCAGAAATTTTTCTTATTTAGGGGCAAAAAGGCAGAAATTCCTAATATTTTGTGGCACAAATGCAAAAATTCCCCTTATTTGAGGTAAAAAGGCTGAAATCCTCCTTATTAGGGGGCAAAAAGGCAGAAATTTTCCTTATTTTGGGGCAAAATTGCAAAATTTTCATTTATTTCAGGATAATGAGTCAGAAATTCCCCTTATTTTGTGGCAAAAAAGGCAGAAATTCCCCTTCTTTTGGAGCAAAAATGAAGAAATTTCCCTTTTTATGGCAAAAAGGTATGCATTCCCATTATTTTCGGGCAAAAAGGCAGAAATTCCCCGTATTTTAGAGCAAAATTGCAGAAATTCCCCTAATTTTGGGGGAAAGGCAGAAATTCCCTTTATTTTTGGGCAAAAATCAGAAATTCCCCTTATTTTGGGCAAAATTCCAGAAATTTTCTTTATTTTGGGGCAAAATTGCAGGAATTTACCTTATTTTGGGGCAAAATTGCAGAAATTTCCCTTATTTAAGGCAAAATTGCAGAAATTTCACTTATTTTCAGGTAAAAAGGCTGAAATTTCCTTTATTTTTGGGTCAAAAAGGGAGAAATTCCCATTATTTTGGGGCAAAATTTCAGAAATTTCTCTTATGGGGAAAAATTGCAGAAATTTCCCTTGTTTTAGGGCAAAATTGCAGAAATTTCACTTATTTCAGAGAAAAAAAGCAAAATTTTTTCTTATTTTAGGACAAAAAGTCAGAAATTCCCATAATTTTGGGGCAAAAGGAAGAAATTCACCTTATTTTGGGGTAAAATTGCAGTAATTTCACAAATTTCAGGGCAAAAAGGCAGAAATTTTCCTTATTTTGGGGCAAAATTGCAGAAATTTCACTTATTTCAGGGTAATAAGTCAGAAATTTTTCTTATTTTGTGGCAAAAGAGACAGAAATTCTTTTTGTTTTGGATGAAAATAACAGAAATTCCACTTATTTAGAGGCAAAAAAGCAGAAATTCTTCTTATTTTGAAGCAAAAATGAGGAAATTTTTCTCTCTTATGGCAAAAATTATGCATTCCCCTTATTTTCGGGCAAAAAGGCAGAAATTCCTCATATTTTTGAGCAAAATTTCAGAAATTCCCCTAATTGTGATGCAAAAAGTCAGAAATTCCCTATATGTTGGGGCAAAAATACAGAAATTCTCCTTATTTTGGGGCAAAATTCCAGAAATTTCCATTATTTTGGGGCAAAATTGCAGAAATTTCACTTATTTTGGGGCAAAATTGCAGAAGTTTCACTTATTTTGGGGAAAAAAGGCAGAAATTTTCCTTATTTTGGGGCAAAAAGGCAGAAATTCCTAATATTTTGTGGCAAAAATGCAGAAATTCCCCTTATTTTGAGGTAAAAAGGCTAAAATTCCCCTTATTTGGGGGCAAAATTGAAGAAATTTCACTTATTTGGTGCAAAATTGCAGAAATTTCACTTATTTTTAGGTAAAAAGGCTGAAATTTCCTTTATTTTGGGGCAAAAAGGGAGAAATTCCCCTTATTTTGGGGTAAAATTGCAGAAATTTCTCTTATTATGGTGAAAAATTGCAGAAATTTCCTTTATTTTAGGGCAAAATTGCAGAAATTTCACTTATTTCAGAGAAAAAAAGCAAATTTTTTTCTTATTTTGAGACAAAAAGGCAGAAATTCCCATAATTTTTGGGCAAAAAGGCAGAAATTCTCCTTATTTTAAGGCAAAAACACAGAAAATCTCCTTTTTTCGGGAGCAAACAGTCAGAAATTCTTCTTATTTTGGGGCAAAAAAGACAGAAAATCCCTTTGTTTTTGGGGAAAAAGACAGACATTCCACATATTTAGAGGCAAAAAAGCAGAAATTCCCCTTATTTTGGAGCAAAAATGAAGAAATTTCTTTTTTTTAAGGCAAAAAGGTATGCATTCTTTTTATTTTTGGGCATAAAGGAAGAAATTCCCCGTATTTTGGAGAAAAATTGCAGAAATTCCCCTAATTGTGGGGCAAAAATGC